>NC_057809.1:482882103-482883175 GCF_018294505.1 Triticum aestivum | reverse complement strand
ACCATGTCTTACAAACGCATTTGTTTGAAATGTGAGGAGGAGTTACAGTTCTACCCTTGCCTATAGGCTTCTCGGCTTGGGTCTGTGTACTAAGGGTCGGGGATAGTAGAGTAACTTTGCTTCTCCCCAAATAGTGGGCGGGAGCGATTTCGGGTGAGGAGGGCGTGTTTTAAACTATAGTGGGCGCGGGTGATTTCGGGCGAGGAGAGCGTGTTTTGAAATAGTGGGCGTGAGCTATTTCGGGCGAGGAGAGCGTGTTTTGCTGACCATGGTTTATGAATTATTCGGCACATGTCATTTCGGCCGAGGAGAAGGCATGCTTGGATGAAGTCACGAACCTACCCTCGATGTACAATGGGCCAATTGATACGTGTCCCACACAGGACGGTAATTTCGCGTCTCCCATTTATTTGCTCGGGTGAATTCCGCCGAGCAGAGAGGATGTTTAACAGTTCGTTCAAATTTGGGGAGAACAAGCATCCACGTCTACCTTACCAAGTCGATTCGGATCAAATTTTGAAATATTAGCTTGCCACTTCTTTTTTAGATGGAGAGATGATGCTCGGGAGTAATGTGTTTTTACATGCTCGTTGCTAGCGATTTACTATATGACAAATAGTTGACCCACTCAAAAACATGAATCAAACCCAAAATGAAATATCCCGATTCAATGAAATAGGTCGTTCAGTAGGTCAAAATAGTGAACTAAATCCAAAATTGAACACCTCAATCGAGTATCATGTTGTACAGTATTATAGTACTCCATGAACATGTTGAAAGTCAAATTAATGAACTTGTTTGATATACGCATATATCCGTTCATGTGTGGATTGCGGACAACATGTTCTCCAATTTAAATATTTGAATGCAAGTTTATATCAAAACATGGTTTATATCAGTCTTTGATGCATAAAACGCGACCCCATCTCCCGGACTCCTGTTCTCTGTCTCTCTCTCTCTCGCGCCGACAATCTTCAATTCTGTCGCACGCATCCGACACAAAACCTTGTTGATCCCTCTCCCTTTCTCTCCATCTCTCTCTCTCTCTCTCTCTCTCTCTCTCTCTCTCTTT
>NC_057809.1:482867042-482881900 GCF_018294505.1 Triticum aestivum | reverse complement strand
AGTTCGCATGCATATATACACCATCTATAGGTCTCTCCCGCACACTATGTATGATACTCTAGCTAGTCCAAGCTAGATATCTTGGGTGCACTCATCGTACGCACACAAATTCCTTGGCTCTTTGCCCGTAACTCTCTCACGCACCACTATGTCGTCTCGGAGCTCTCCCCCCCTCTCTCAAACTCTCCATCCACCTGGGTCACACATACACATGCATATCTCACTCACACTCGATAGGCCCATCTAAAACTCTATCTCTCCCCCTCGTTCTCTCTCCATCTCACACACGCACACACACAATCTCATGCCCAGCTAGCCAAGTATGATGGTCTCTCACTCAATTGTAGGCACACGCAGTCCCCCTATATGTATATGACTAGCTAATCTTAGTCTCCATCACAAATATGTGCATGGTCTATCTCGATTTCTCTTGGGGCATCTTTCTATCGCGCACGCACTCCCTCGATCTCCCACCCATATAGTCCCCTCACGATCTCGATGGGATCTCTCTATCACAAACACACCCTCTCTCCCTCCCCATGCGTCCATGCCATCCATGTGTCCCTCTCGACCTTTGTTCCTTGTTGGCCAGACCTCTATTGGACATGTGCTACAGGGGTGTCTCTCTCCGTTGCAAACAATCACACACTAGCTATCTTCGTGTATCTCCTCACCTCACTTTTCCATCTCGGAGATGCATGCGTGATATGTTCGCATAAGAAACGAAAAAACACACACTCTCTCTAATTTATCGTTTGTTGTCACTTTCTCTTTCACACACATACTCTTTTTGCACACTTACTCATTCTCCTTCACACGCACTTGATCTGTCTCGACTGAGGCACTCTCCTCGGTCCATAGCATATAGATTTATTGAAAAGTCAAACATCACAAAGTTTGACCATGTACGTGGAGAAAAAGAATTACATCTAGTACGGTAAACATATACCATTAGATTCACCATGAGATGTAGTTTTGTATGATGTATCTTCGGTATTGTAGATATAAATAACATTTGCGTAAACCTGATCAAAGTTTCCAACGTTTGACTTCTAAAAACTTTACATGCACTGCATTATCGAGCGGATGGAATATCTCTTTCCCCCTCTAAGCTATCTGACGCACCACTCAGCTTTATCGGGGCTCCTCAATCTCTCTCAAACTTTATTGGTCAGTTTGGTTCGTGACCTGACCCTCATGCCTTGATGGCCGGTACTGCCTGGTGTGGACGTGAGATGTAAAATATTTCTGCTTGGCCAGGCTTGTGTGGTGCTGAAGCGTTTGGTTCATGCCTGGGCCAGGCAAAGCATCAACGTCCCATCAATCAATCCATGCATCAATTATTTAATTCTAATATCCATCCACGTTGCTGTTAGCCTCGTGGCCACACGACCAGGCACGGCCAGGCATTCGAAATCGGTCGCCTGGGCCAGGCTACTTGAAGTGTTTGGAGTTCAGCCAGGCTAACTAAAGTGCAAGGGAACCCAAGCCAGGCGGGCTTTCTTTTTCACAGGGTAGCAACCAAACAAGCGTGCATGAAATCCAGCCACAACCCCAGGCCAGGCAAAAGATGCTCAGGACGCAAGCCAAACTGGCCTTATATCTCCCTGGTTCACACATACACATGTCTCGCTCGTGCTATACATATAGACCCATCCAACACTCTCCGCCCTTGTTCTCTCTCCATGTGACACGCACCCCCCTAAGTACCATAATTCCTCACTCCATCATAGGCGCAAGCACCCCCCTCCTAAGTATGATTATCTCTTACTAGCCATCAGGAACACACATATTGTCTCCTTCCATCCATACGTCTATCTCGATATCTCTCGGGCATCTTCTATCACGCACACACCTTGTCACTCGATCTACCACCCATGTAGTCCCATCACGATCTCCAGGGGATCTCTCTATGACAAACATACACTCTCTCCTCCCCATGTCTGCATTTTCTCCATACGTCTCTCTCGACCTCTCTCCATTGTTTGTCAGACCCCTCTTGGCCACATGCTAGGGGTCTTGCTCCCTCGGTTCCAAACAACCACACACTATCTCCTCACCTTGCCTCCGTTGTCGAAGATGCATGTGTGATATGTTTGCATAAGACACACACTCTTTTTCTCTACTTTTATCGTGTGTTGTCCATGTCTCTTTTACACACGCACACACACTTTTTTCACTCTCTCTCTCTCTCTAGTTAGGGACTCTATCACATCCATAAGCATATGGATGTTTTGAAAAGTCAAAGCTTAGAAAAGTTTGACCAGGTATATGTGGAGAAAAACATTTACATCTGGAACGATCATTAGATTCATCACAACATGTACTTACTTCATACTATCATTTATCTTTGGTATTGTAGATATAAGTAATTTCTTTATAAACTTGGTCAAAGTTTCAAAAGTTTGACTTAAAAAAATGTTGGAACTACATTATCGAACGGAGGGAGTAGCTCTTTCTCTCTCTCTGCTATCTCTCACGGGCCTCCCCTCTCACTCGAACTCTCTATACCGACGGATTATACGCTCACTATGTCAGTGTATAGCTCCGTATATTGTTTAGTTGACCGGTCAACCAATCCACATGCTGCCTTGTCAGCTCATGTTCTGTATCTTCGTGTGTTGGCCCATGTGGCAGTGGGTGAAAATAAGTAAACTAGAGGCCCATCTGACACACGGTGAAGTAAACAAAGTTGAAACCACTCGGGGTAGCATCCCACATGCTAGTAAATTGAGGGCGCATTGAGGACAAACTTCTTGCGCGCGAAGGACGCACTCGCGCACAATTCACCACTGCGCGGCGGCATGCACAGAAGGATGCACTCGCGCACACCCAGCACACAACACACACTAGCACACATGTACACCAGCGTCGCTGCCGATTGAGATGGACGGCAAGGCAGCCAACAAGCGGAGGCGGCTCGAGCCAAAACCGCATCCGGCGAGCCTGGACTTCATCAACAGCCTCCCCGACGACATGCTGCTCGTCATCATTGGCCTCCTCCCCACAAAATCTGCCGTGCGGACCACCCTACTCTCCCGGCGGTGGTGCCCCCTCTGGCACTGCGTCCCCCTCAACCTCACAGTCGACAGCTGCCTCTGCGACGGGGATTGCAAACGCATGGCCGCAGTCTCCAAGATCCTTTCATCGCACCCTGGGCCAGCCAGATGCCTTGACATCCACATGTTCAGTACCAACTGCAAGGTCCAACCCAAGTCCGACAAGTGGTTCTTATCCCCCGCCCTAGATCAGCTCGAGGAGCTTAGCTTTAAAGCTGGACGATGTCGCTCTCTGCCGCCATCTGCGCTCCGCCTCACGCCAACGCTGCGCCGCGCCAGCTTCAGCTCCTGCTATCTTCCCTAGATTAATGCCGCGCCCGCCCTTCTTCTCCCTCAACTCAAGCAGCTTGACCTCTTCGACGTTGTCATCTCGAAGAAGGCTATGGAGCACCTGCTCCGCAGCTGTACTGTGCTCGAGTACCTTCGTCTTGAGCAGATCCACGGGTTCATTAGCCTCCACATCGCCTCGACGAATCTCCGATGGATTTATGTGTCTTGCTGGCCCCGCAACAAGACATAAATTGGGAAGAGATCACTCCAGCTATTCCATGTTATGGTCATTGAGAATGCGCCTTTCCTTGAGAGATTGCTTGTATCAGATCTAGAAGGTCCAACAAAAATCAGGGTCATTGACGCGCCGAAATTGACAGCGTTGGTGTACTCATCTGCCAAATTCTCCGAACTCTTTATTGGATTCGTAATCATTCAGGTACAACACTCATCTTCTTCTCTGTCTTCTTGAAATTCACATTTTTTAATTTCTTCTTGATGTATTTACGACCGTCTTCTAGAAAATGATTCCCACAAGCTTGAACCAGTCCATGCGCACAGTGAAGATCTTAGCACTAAAATATATCGGCCCCAATTTGGATCAAGTTGTTGGATTCCTTACATGCTTTCCGTGCACGGAGAAGCTACTCATGGAGGTGAAACTTCTTTCCTATAAGTAAACGGTAATCACAATGTAGCTCATTTTTTTTGTAATTTTCCCAAATTACGATGATAAGTGTAGTGTTCAAAACTGCATCTACGCACTGCACTGAAAGAAATGTTTTTAGTATTTTTTCTCACGTGATCACCTGCATCGTTTTTATGTTGTACTACTATAGTAGCCTAGGCTAGTCATAGTGGAAAGTAACTTAGACTACTCCAGTAACTCTATGGTTACCCTAAGATCAAGTACTACCTCCGTCCTGGTTCACTCTTCCAATTTTGTAGTATCAAAATTTGACCATAGATTTAACTGACAAAATGTTAATGCATGTCACTAAGAACTATATCGTTGGATTCGTATTTGAACATAATTTCAAATGGTGTAATTTTTAGTGACATGCATTGGCACTTTCTTAGGTAAATCTATGGTCAAAATTTTATACTAAATACGAGGTAGTATTCCCTCCGTCCCAAAATTATTGTCTTACATTTGTTTAGATACAGATGTATCTAGCACTAAAATGTAACTAGATACATCCAAATTTAGAAAAATTTAAGACAAGAATTTTGGGACGGAGGGAGTACAAAAGTGGGCTATGTAGGCCAAAACATGTGCCAAATTCAGTTGTGATGCATTTGGCATCGATGCCCTTCCATTGCTCACCTGGTGCCCCAATCTGGATCACCTACTTTGCTCCGGTGCCCAATTAACTCACGCAATGAAAAAACACTGCGTGGGAGATTGAGGACTGAGGCAATAAAAAACAATTGTTTGGGAGAGTGAGAGGCTGGTGTAGTTGGTTTGATTGATTTGTTTATACATGTGGGTCTATGTGCACAGCGGTGCCAACTCTCTCACATCGCGAGAGCGGTGCCAAAATCTTTTGATTTGACATCGATGCGTATTATGTGGCATACTTTTGCGAAATATGGCATCGGCCACATAGTGGAAGGCAACAAATGCCCAAGCTCTTCACATGCTCCTAGTTAAATGAGAGGAAATAGAAAGAGAGAGAGAGAGAGTGAAAAAATATCACTAGCCAGCCAAACCTATCGTATGAGCGAATGATATTGGTACCTCTTGATATTGGTACCTCTAATATGTTCCCTTCTTTTGCAGATAAAAAAAGACCCGAAAGTGAAAAAAGTGCTACACTATAACAATCTCATCAAATACCTTGATCTCCATCTTACAGAAATTGATTTGATCGACTACTGAGGCAGCACATCTGAGATTAAATTGGCCAGGTTCTTTGTTCTCGAGGCAAGTGTGCTCAAGGTAATGAGGTTTGGCGTTCTCTGGCGCAACAATGAATGGCGTGCTGATCACCGCAAGCGTCTAAGCCTAAATGACAAAGTCTCCACAGAAGCTGAATTTGTTTTTGAAACATCAAGTGGCCAGAGACTCGAAAGCTTATTTGCCCATTAGTGACTTGTCAGGGCGGTGGATTTTAGTTTGTACAATAATGCTGCATCCACCTAAAGTAACAAAAGTTCTTACGTAAACTTCCTAGTAATTCCCTCTTCATAGGTGCAACATTACTCCTAATATTTGTAATATCAGTTTGAAACTTGTAATATTGTCGTGTCCTATTCCTGCGTTTTCAAAATCCTGCGAATCAAACAGGTCCTGAGTTGGTGATGATGTTGTGCCTCCCATCTTTCACCAATAGCCGTCGGATCTAGATCTAACGCATACAAACCAAGCTTCTCCATTTTTGCAAAAAGATGCCCGTACTTGTTCCCTATTTAAAAACAACTCCTTGTCTCTCACAATCAGCCTTATCTCCTCCCCACCACATCTAGAAGGCCGTCGAAAAATCTGGCGCGATGGCCGCTGCCGGAGCCGTCCACCCCCAATCTTGGTGTTCCGTGCAATGCATGGGCACCTACGCACGGGAAATTATGTCGAACGTGGCTAGTTGTAAGCAGGCTAGCTCTACAACCATGATGATAGTGACTGCAGACGGTGAGGGTGACTATGGTAGGCCGAACACGGCGCCTATACTCAGGTGTCATCTCCGACGCAGGGTCTTGTCACTTCACTGTCAGGAGCATCACGTAATAATTTGACCAATAGGTAGTACAGTGCTAGTACTCCTACTACTACATTGGTAGTACTACTACTAGTACTAGTAGCACCGCCATCTGGATTTAGGAGTACTCGTCCATCTGGATTTTAGTATTTGACTAGCAATATCTAGTAATGCATGTCACAAAAAATGTACTACTCCCTCTATAAATAAATACATGGTGTTTTATTCCTATCGGCGAGAGAACTTAATGTTTTCTTGCTAACTAGAGTACTAATAGGATTACATGCAATGAACTAAACACTGCATGTCATGTTTGGTAGTCTCAAGTCATTGAAAGTATGCATGGCCCACATCTCTCATTGGTTGATATGTCACGAAATAAGAAACAAGGAGGGAGTTAATGCATCGTGCCTAAGTATTTTGGGATTATTTGGTTTTCGTAAGGTGACTTACACAACATTTTTGTTTACATGCATTAACATTTTATTAGTTAAATCAAAGGTCAAAACTTGGAGCAAAATGCAAAGGGGACCAATAAACCAGTAAACATCAAACTTCTCTCGTTTGGCCCCAACTAGAGGTCCGGTGAGATGACTATACTGCACCGGCACGGAGGGGGATGCAGCTTCATTGACTTACGGCAACTGCCTTTGGGTGAATGACACATGGGCCCAGGGGGTGGATGGCCCACCTATCATACAGCCAAAGGCAGGTGCAGTAGAGGGCCGAGGAGTAGTACGAAATCCTACGCACCTACGCACGCTAACCAAGGGCAAGAGTGATCACTCGAATCGCAAGATCACTTGACTAGAAGCTAAGCTAGTCCCATGGAGGCGATGAGCGCGAGCATCGGCCGGTCATGCCAGATGGTCCACGACGCCGGCCTGCGGCCCGTCACCGAGGAACGTCTCCAGGTAGTATTTCTTGAGGCCGCCAGGGCGAGGGGCTGCTTGGACGACAGCTTCGTCTCCTTGTTCGACGAGGTCCTCGTCGGTTTCCTTGACAAGTTCACCATCATCAAGAAGCTTGCGAACGACTTTGACGTAAGCCTCCAGCCGACGCACCTAGGCTCTGCGATGCCCGCCACCCTCAATAGCCACTATGGTGACAACCTCTTCGACGCACTGGTGGCCCTGCGACTGCCTGCTGTCGTGCTGGAGAATGTCCACCTCGAGCTCGCGCTCGCCACGCAGTGCCTGGCGCAGCAAGACACCATCGACATAATCACCCACGTCTACGCGCAAATCATCCACAAGGACTACTACATGCAAGAGGAGGACAATAGGACGATGGCCTTCTTGGACCGCAGGGCAACCTTGGACGACGCTGTTCAAAAGCACGTTGAGCTCGCCGCCAACGCCGCTGCTCCTCACACGTCGGTTGGTGACCCGGCGCACTAGGGTGTGAGGATGTCGTTGATGGATCCGTATGTATTTTTATCTTTCCGTCAAATCCATGTAGTAGTATATGATACTACAGTAATTATCTTACCTTTCACATCAACTTCATAATTTTCGTACGTACTCCATGCATGAACGACGCCAGAACCAAACTTCTCATTACTCTAGGCAAAATCGTTATTTTCTATCTATCGGTCGCGCCATGGAGCAGAACCAAATTTTACAAGTTACGAGTTCAAAAGGAAAAGCCTGCCGTGTTCGCGTCGCACCCCCACACAGTTGGTCCGGCACGCCGCTCAAGCAGGAATGCGTGCGGTGTTGCATTTTCACTTACAAGTGGGACCGCAGTTGAGCAAACCGACTATCGGCAAACCTCCACCCCGCCCACTGCGTGATGTCTGAGAAAACAGGAGGGAGAAGAGATGGCTGTAGCACGGACTCCAAGAAAATTGGTGTCAGATGGGACTCGTGTGGGTGGCGTGTGCCGTACTGCTAGACGTGAATGCTGCCCATGCCACCCCACTATATCGAGCCTATATCGAGGTACGTAGAACAAATTTCCTACAGTCCGTGCTCAGCCCTCCTCTATCTCTCTTCTCAGCCAGCCAGCGGACGCGTGGAGCCCATCGTCTGTTTGCTCACATGCGGCCCCACATGTCAGTGAAAACGCAAGAGGACCCACTAAACCTACACATCTTTCACCTCGATGTGCTGGTGATGAAAAACAAATCCAATAAAGATCTTTGGTGGCCGCTTTTGGAGTTACTGAAGAGTAGTAAGATTCTATTTACAGTTTAACCCAAGATGCACATCTCGTGGCTTCAACTACCACTCTATTTTCTTTCATGACACGACCTGGATGCTGGATGTCCCACGTGTCGGCAAAAGGAGGAAGAACCCGACCAAATCTTCGGTTGTGCTCTCGGATTAGACTAGTTGTGCTAACTTAAATTTTTTATTGTGTACTCCCTCCATTCCAAAATACTTGACTTCCATTTGTCCAAAAATGGATGTACCTATATACTAAAACATGTCTAGATACATATATATTTTGACAAATAGAAGGCATGTATTGTGCAACGGAGGGAGTAGAATGGATGCAACTTTTTGTATTGGGAAGAAGAGTACATCCATATATTGATAGAGCGCAATTTAGTAGATGTTCTATCACTTTTAGCTAGCATAGAGGCTAGAGATGAGATTAGTGCACTTGTTGATAATCCTACTAGAATAGAGGCTAGACATGAGACTAGATGCGAGGAAGCAACGTTTACTTCTTTACACTCGAAGAAGAAAGAAGCACGCAAGATCGAGCCTCTGCAGATCAACAATGAATGCATCAAGAAGGCACTAATCCAACTTACAAGAGTAGTAAAATGTATTCTTGTGGTTCTTGTTTTCTTTGGTCTTGCTTTTCTAGTCAAAATTATCATTGGGGTTCGTGCAAAATGGAGGTCTGTTTGGGGTTATGCGTTGGAGTTGGCCTTACAAGTGGGACCGTAGTTAAGGAAACCGACTATCGGCAAACCCCCACCTCACCCGCCGTGCGATGGCTGAAGTTAGAGAAACGACGAGGTTGAAGAGATTGCTCTAGCATGGACTCCAAGAAATAATATGGTGTCAGATGGATGTCGTGGTGGTGGCGTGTGCCGTACTCCTGGACGTGAATGCTTGTTCTGGCCCATGCCACCCTACTACTCCTACTACTTACTCCTACTATATAGTACTAGTATCGAGGATTCAAGGTGCTGGTTACGTACAATGAAGACATTAACATATGGCTACACTAAAAACACCCGCCCGACGCGCGAAGCATGTGAAGCTACTACAAATAGTGTACTACCATTGTTGATTGGCCTCATCCGATAACCTGTTGCAATGCACATACAATTATGTATTCAGAAAATATTTTTTTTGCCTCGTCGCACCACTCACTCAGAGAAGTGACTCGAAAGCCATTCATAAATTTAGTAAGTTTATCACAGGCATATCATTTTATTACATACAACAGGTCATCAACCCACATCGACAACGAGGATACATTATAAATACTAAAGTTTTCACCACGCAACAAATAACAAGCAATGAAATGAACTTCACCTCAACCATTCCTCGGCATTGGAAACGCTTGCTTTGAACCACAAGTGATTCTCTGGGACGGGCCATCAATTGTCGATCTGGAAACCAACGCAGGACTGATCATCCAGGCTGAAGCGGCCTACTATATCAGTACCAGGGTAGGGAACCACCCAAATGTCCGAGGTATAGACACAACTGCTTCTCATAAATGGTACTGTTAACGTTGTGTCAACAGCAGTTGGATCACCTTTCACCATCATCGGATAGTTTTGTCCAAGGGAGAGAGTTTTCTCCAAGACTATCAATTCTGTAACAGGGAGAAGGAGTTGGAGATAGCACACTAGTATCCATCCCGAATACCATGCAACAGGTGTTGGAATAGGTCCGAAGAGTGCGACCATGGGAGACTACACCGGCTTCCTTAGCAGTAACATCATCAGTGGGCTGTATACACACAAGAAGAGGTGATCCATCAGAATTAGTTGCCAGGCGCCACATAGTATATGGGCGCTGCTTCTCCTCATGCTCGTGATCATCACCATCGTCATCTCCCCCTTGGTTATAAATTTTTTCAAGTATAGGTGGTGGGATGTTCACAGGACCTTGGAAACACAAGAAGAAGGTTAATTAGTAAAGGGAAACTTGCTAACCCGCATGCATGTGGATGAAACAATTATAATTATGGTGGAAGACAAACATACTGAAACTATGAGGATCCCATGCAAAAATAGTGCCATGAGTGGTGGCAGCAAACACAAGGCCCTCATATTGAATTGCATCACAGTACTCATCCGTGTACGTAAACTGATTTTTGAGCAATATCCATCGAGTAGAACCACGAAGGACGGCAACAAGCTTGTCAAAGATAGCAACAACTTGATAGTTGTAATTCCAAGAGCGGTTGGGAACTCGAAAATTGCTATCTTCCGTAGAAGACAGTCACCATGATCGTATTTGAACATGCGTATAATACCGGTGTGCTCAACCTCTGGGCAGTCTGCTGAGATTTTTGGAAGTGGAACCCGGTCACGAGTGTACACATTCACAAGTTCCCACTCGCAGTTGGACCCAATGTAAACAACCCAATCTCCATTTGCGCCCACCCAAGCCTTGCCCTCAAGCGATGGCATATTAACATCATACGTATCAACTGGCACAGGGCGAGGCCTCCGTCGTGCCGGCGCCAGTCATCAGGGTCACGTCAAAGAAGATAGGGGATATCAAACCGCTCCTTGACTCTTGGGTTCTTTGTAATGATGTTATTAGTTGAGTCGAGAATGGGCTTGAATGAACCTGCCATGCTAGCCGAGGTGATGACGTCACACCGATCAATGAGTTCCTCCACCACGTCATCTTTCAGATCGGGGAAAGAATAACGGGGTCGTTTCCGGCCTGTTCCCTCCATGGAGAAGACGATCGAACAATGGTAGAAGTAAGGGTGAAGGGCTAAAGGAAAATGGAGGAGGGAGAGGAAGAGCGTGCGACAGCAGTTCCAAATCAAGAGGTAAAGGCGAAGAGTCGGTGGACGGTTGCGAGTTTGCCACGGTTCACGAAGAGGCGCCCCGGCCTACACGTCCGTTCGGAAATACTCCTACTACTCGCCGTCGTCTCACTGATATGTTGGAACGAGATCACATGTCAACGAAACATGGTGTGTAATTTCTCATGCAAAATGCGATTTGGCTGCGTTGGCCCGAGGTGCCACATTAGTTATCGACCTTTATTTTTTTAATTGCGTGCCGATCAGTTTTGAAGCACGACTAACTGGTACTGTACGCAGAGAAAATATAAACTACTCTACCACTACTCCACCTCCAGTACTAGTAGTATAAAAAAGATATATAGGCTGGAGCTTGAGCGCTTTCTTGCTAAGGGCTGCCCACTTGCTTCTCACACTACCACCCTCTCTCCAGATCTAAAAAATACGGCCCCTCTCTCCCTCCTCACCGGTGGTCACAGATCCACCGGGGAAGAAAAGGACGTGCAACATTGACGCACTCGTCGTCGGCGAGCGAGGTCACGCACTGACGACAAGGCCGTCCTCTCAGACCTAGCGCCCGCGTGGGATGGCCTCCGTCCCCAAGCTCGCTGCCGTAGTGTGTGCGGAGGACGACGACCACGAGCGAAGCCACTTCCCGCCGACCCTCAGTATGCTACCTCTTTTCGAACCATAACCTTGTTCTATTGCCCCATCTGCCACGTCGTTGCATGTGGATCTTTTTCCACTCCACCATCTTCCCAATTTGCTATCCTCTGCTCCGCTGGCCACGCAGACGAAAACCATAATTTGCACTATTAAAGGAAACCCTACTTCATGCAGATTAATCCATGTCTGGGTTGAATAAGGAAAGGAAGGGAGACTGTACTGTCCAAGAGAGTAGGCATTGAACCCGCATCTAGGTTGAGAAGGGGAAAATCAGGAGCTATGGAACGAGTCTCGTGTCTCTTGGTTGAAGAAGGGTAGAAAGGCATGACAGCGCAATAGAGAATGACCAGGTCGATCGGTTTGTTGTCCTCGCATAGGAAAAAGGTGGCTAAAGAGAACAAAAATGGGACGTAATCCACATATGCTGCCTGGATATTTGTTGCTCTGGGCAACCATACCTTCCTCACCACTCTGCGTCCATGGAGGTACATCGTACTGGTGCGCCCACTGTCCGAATGGGCCTCCCATGCTCTTATTGCCACTTTTTTTGCTGTTAGTATAACGCCAGCAGTCAAGTCAAGCAATGCTACTGCTAAAGTGATGCCACATTTAACTAATGACGCTCTCAGTCTAATGCCACTGATAAATTTAAGCAATGCCATTTAATGTCACTGGATTATTTCAGGGTTAGCTATTAATTGTGGATGTATTAAAGATTTTTCAGCTAAGGCATTCTAATGTTGTTGCACAGCCAGTATACCAATGATGAAACTTGTTACTACCTTTAGATTTTTGCACTGTTAATGCTTATAGATTACATACCCCACTTTCATGAGATAAGTTAATTTGTTTGTATAGTGTCACCAAAATGCCAAGGCGCTGATGTCATTTTATTTTGGTTAAACTGCACAGACAATTATGAAGACAAGAGGAAAGGTCAAGAGTGTGCACCTCCTCCTCCGGCTGTTCTCTTGATTCGTTCGATCAAGTTTTTCTGTTTGATCGATTATCAAGTTCGTATGGAATGGGCTGTTATTTTTTTAATTGGGCTGTATTTGTCCTCCACGGGTTTAGAGGCTGACTTGTGGGCCTAGCAAGTTGACGCGTACACAATCAGGAGATGATTGTACATGCAGAGGATGACCGCAGGGACCCGCCAAGGTCATGGCAGTACGCAAGCAAGTGCCTCCTTATTTCAAGCCAATAAAAATGGCTCCTCCTAGTGGATTTCTGACATCTGGGTCCCATGCCATTGTAAACGTAGTCAATAAACGAGAGAATTGCACAACGAGCGGCTGACACCAGGGACCCCGCAGCACGCCCAATTATTTTTGTTTTGGGTTAATTTGATAAATGCCACTCCAAATCTACTGTATCCGAGAAATGCCACTGCAATTTCCAAACTTTGAAAAATGCCATTTCATGCCATTTCTAGTGGCATTTTTCGAAGTATGGAGTGGCGTTTTTCAAAGTTTTCAAACTGTAGTGGCGTTTTTCAAAGTTTGCAAAAATTGCAGTGGCATTTTTCAAAGTTTGGAAATTGCAGTGGCATATTTATGAATTGCCATAATTGGAGTGGCATTTATCTAATTTGTTTTTTGAGACGGAAGCAGGGTGTCAACTAGGCTGTGTGGGACACTCTGACCTGTCTAGACTCTCTTTTCTTTTATGTTTACCACAGACCAACCCATTAGTTTTTTTTCTTTCTGAAAATGGCTAGTCCAGTTTTTTTGTGATTTGTCAAGTAAGTCGCTTTATCAGGCCTGTTGGGCTGCAAATCTTTCAAGACGAGGAGAGCTTCATTCGGCTGGCCGAGAAAATGGCCTATCAGTAATGGGAAATGGGTTGTACATTTTTAAAACACATCAAACCGGCAATTAGTTTCAAATATCTTTTTTTCATTTCAAGATTTCAAATTGCATTGATTTTTATGCGTGGACAATTTATTGGATTTTATATTGATATACATTTATTTTTAAAATCAGTGTGAATGTGACTCGAAATTTTGGGATTAAAAAACAGTTCAGACCGCACCGACATATGCAAAATTTCGTATAATTTTTTAACCGTGGCCACAATATGGGCTATAATGCTAATAAAAAGAATATGGGCTCCAAAAAACCCGTAAGAATTAGCAAATGGGCTGTAAATTATTTGAAATAATGGCAGATGGGCTGTATGAGGGATAAACTCAAGCAATATGATATAAACCCCATCTTTTTATCCTCGATGGCAACACTACAATACGTGTCGTTTCCCTTTCTATCACTGGGACCGAGCACCACAAGATTGAACCCAAAGCTAAGCACTTCTCCCGTTGCAATAAAGATCAATCTAGTAGGCCAAACCAAACTGATAATTCAAAGAGACTTGCAAAGATAACCAATCATACATAAAAGATTTTAGAGAAGAAACAAATATTGTTCATAGATAGACTTGATCATAAACCCACAATTCGTCGGATCTCGACAAACACACCGCAAAAAGAGTTACATCGAATAGATCTCCAAGAAGATCGAGGAGAACTTTGTATTGAGATCCAAAGAGAGAGAAGAAGCCATCTAGCTAATAACTATGGACCCGAAGGTCTGAAGTAAACTACTCACACATCATCGGAGAGGCCATGGAGTTGATGTGGAGGCCCTCCGTGATAGATGCCCCCTCCGGCGGAGCTCCGAAAAAGGCCCCAAGATGGGATTTCTTGGGTACAGAAGGTTGTGGCGGTGGAAATAGGGTTTCGTGGTGCTCCTGGATATTTTCAGGGTATATGAGTATATATAGGAGGAAGAAGTAGGTCGGTTGAGCCACGAGTGGCCTACGAGGGGGGAGGGCGCGCCCAGGGGGTAGGTGCGCCCCTCTGCCTCGTGGCCTCCTCGGTTATTTCTTGACGTCCACTCCAAGTCCTCTGGATCACGTTTGTTCCAAAAATCACGTTCTGGAAGGTTTCATTCCGCTTGGACTCCGTTTGATATTCCTTTTCTGCGAAACACTGAAATAGGCAAAAAAAACTAGCAATTTGCACTGGGCCTTTGGTTAATAGGTTAGTCCCAAAAATAATATAAAAGTGTATAATAAAGCCTATTAAACATCCAAAACAGAATATATAATAGCATGGAACAATAAAAAATTATAGATACGTTGGAGACGTATCAGCTAGCAGCCCCCTCCCTCGTGTCGGCACGAAGGGAATCCTAAGCTATGAATG
>NC_057809.1:482866273-482867032 GCF_018294505.1 Triticum aestivum | reverse complement strand
CGAGGTTCATCCTAGCAAAGTGCGAAGTAGCTAGCAGCCACCCCTCCCTTGTGTCGGCATGAAGGGAATCCTAAGCTATGAATGCATGCCCCCCAACCGAGGTTCACCTAGCAAAGTGCGAAGTAGCTAGCAGCCCCCCTCATGTCGGCGCAAAGGGAATCCTAAGCTATGAATGCATGCCCCCTCCCCCTGTAATGCCCACGATGCGGCTATATCTCCCACGTGCCGAGGCACGACTTAGAGGCATAACCGCATAGTGGTTTTGTCGCAAGAAGGGTCATCTTCACACAATCCCATGTAATGAACAAGAATGGGATAAAGAGTTGGCTTACAATCGCCACTTCACACAATACATAAATATCATTCATACATCATCCAAAATACAATCATATAGACCGACTACGGCCAAAATCCAGATGAAAATAAGACAACCCCAAATGCTAGATTCCCGATCGTCCCAACTGGGCTCCACTACTGATCATCAGGAAAAGACACATAATAACGACCACGTTCCTCGTCGAACTCCCACTTGAGATCGACGCCATCATCTGCACTGGCATCGTCGGCACCTGCAACTGGTGTTGGAAGTATCTGTGAGTCACGGGGACTCAGCAATCTCACACCCGCGAGATCAAGACTATTTAAGCTTATAGGACAAAGAGGTGCAAAGAGGTGGAGCTGCAGCGGCAAAAGCATATATGGTGGCTAACTTGCGCAAATGAGAGCGAGAAGAGAAGCAATGGAACGGGCGTCATCTAA
>NC_057809.1:482774393-482866263 GCF_018294505.1 Triticum aestivum | reverse complement strand
TTAAGCTATGAATGCATGCCCCCTCCCCCCCAATTGAGGTTCACCTAGCAAAGTGCGAAGTAGCTAGCTAGCAGCCCCCCTCGTGTCGCCACGAAGGGAATCCTAAGCTATGAATGCATGCCCCCCAACTGAGGTTCACCTAGCAAAGTGCGAAGTAGCAACCCACCCCACACACAAACTTTCAGTCGGCGGGCCAGAGAGGCATATCTCACCAAGATGGATCGTAAAATGGATCAAGAATAATCCACCTTAGTCATACAACATCTCTTTTGTTGTTGGTCAAAGTGATGGCTGTCCATGCAACCCCGGAGATGGGCTAGCTCGCCAATAATCACGCAAGTAGCTAGTCCCCGAAGACCACCACTACATGCGTGTGGCCCAAACATATGTATGGAGAGGTATGTTTTTGAGTAACAATGGAACAACTTTGATGTGGCACCGTGATTTCGAACTAGAAATCCCCACACTGAGTGAGGGTTAGGTTGACGATGCATATGTATGTTACACCACACTTCAAGCCAACGACGGGGATTCATGCATGCATGCGTGCATAGTATATGCGCTCAAACTTAAGGTCTGAATCTCACCATGACCTATACTACGATAACATGAACCAAATGAAGAATCCGGCATGGTAACCTATCTTGTTGTTGGTCAAGGTGATCATGGATGTCCACGCAGGCCCATGAATAT
The DNA here is from genome assembly GCF_018294505.1 of Triticum aestivum. NCBI lineage: Eukaryota > Viridiplantae > Streptophyta > Magnoliopsida > Poales > Poaceae > Triticum > Triticum aestivum. The sequence goes on along the minus strand of NC_057809.1, from coordinate 482,865,570 downwards.
ATAGGCTTGTCGCCGATAACCACACGAGGGAGTGTACCGTTCGAAGGCAACCACTACATGCATATGTATGGAGGTGATGCATGCATGCATGTTTGAATACACAACATTGATGAGGCGCGTGCGTCAAAAATCATACACTAGCTCCCCACACAGGGCGAGATCGGTTCATGCTATGTCGTTGTACTAGCCACTTCGACTCGATGGGAGGGATTCATGCATACACATGCATGTGTGTGTGCTCAAACTGTATCATGCATGTCGTCCCAGAGCAAAAAAAATAATCCCCTTCTAAGTCAAATTAACCTCTCTTGTTGTTAGGAAAAAAGTAGTGATGGACCAAGCGGGCCCACAGATGGAAAGCATCGATATCACTGCTAACCGCTTATATGGGTGTGAGAGAACAACTGATACGTCTCCAACATATCTATAATTTTTGATTGTTCCATGCTATTATATTATCTGTTTTGGATGTTAATGGGCTTTGTTTTACACTTTTATATTATTTTTGGGACTAACCTATTAACCCAAGGCCAAGTGCAAATTGCTGTTTTTTTGCCTATTTCAGTGTTTCGCAGAAAAGGAATATCAAATGGAGTCCAAACGGAATGAAACCTTCGGGAGCGTGATTTTTGGAACAAACGTGATCCAGAGGACTTGGAGTGGACATCAAGAAACGGGCGAGGAGTCCACGAGGCAGGGGAGCGCCTACCCCCCTGGGCGTGCCCTCCCCCTCGTGGGCCCCTCGTGGCTCAACCGACCTACTTCTTCCTCCTATATATGTTCACATACCCCGAAAACATCCAGGAGCACCACGAAACCCTATTTCCACCGCTGCAACCTTCTGTACCCAAGAGATCCCATCTTGGGGCCTTTTCCAGAGCTTCGCCGGAGGGGGCATTGATCACGAAGGGCCTCTACATCAACTCCATGGCCCCTCTGATGATTTGTGAGTAGTTTACTTCAGTCCTTCAGGTCCATAGTTATTAGCTAGATGACTTCTTTTCTCTCTTTGGATCTCAATACAAAGTTCTCCTCGATCTTCTTGGAGATCTATTCGATGTAACTCGTTTTGCGGTCTGTTTGTCAAGATCCGATGAATTGTGAGTTTATGATCAACTCTATCTATGAACAATATTTGATTCTTCTCTGAAATCTTTTATGCATGATTGGTTATCTTTGCAAGTCTCTTCGAATTATCAGTTTGGTTTGGCCTACTAGATTGATCTTTCTTGCAATGGGAGAAGTGCTTAGCTTTGGGTTCAATCTTGCGGTGCTCGATCCTAGTGACAAAAAGGGAAACGACACGTATTGTATTGTTGCCATCGAGGATAAAAAGATGGGGTTTATATCATATTGCTTGAGTTTATCCCTGTACATCATGTCATCTTACCTAAGGCGTTACTCTGTTCTTATGAACTTAATACTCTAGATGCATGTTGAATAGCGGTCGATGTGTGGAGTAATAGTAGTAGATGCAGGCAAGAGTCGGTCTAGTTGTCACGAACGTGATGCCTATATACATGATTATGCCTAGATATTTTCATAATTATTCGCTTTTCTATCAATTGCTCGACAGTAATTCGTTCACCCACCGCAATACTTATGCTATCTTGAGAGAAGCCACTAGTGAAACCTATAGCCCTCGGGTCTATTTTCCATCATATAAGTTTCCAATCTATTTTACTTTGAAATATTTACTTGCAATCTATATCATAAAAATACCAAAAATATTTATCTTATCATTATTATCTCTATCAGATCTCACTCTCGTAAATGACCGTGAAGGGATTGACAACCCCTTTATTGCATTCGTTGCAAGGTTCTTATTTATTTTTGTAGGTACGAGGGACTTGCGTGTGGCCTCCTACTGGATTGATACCTTGGTTCTCAAAAACTGAGGGAAATACTTACGCTACTTTGCTGCATCAACCTTTCCTCTTCAAGGGAAAACCAACGCAGTGCTCAAGAGGTAGCAAGAAGGATTTCTGGCACCGTTACCCGGGAGTCTATGCACAAGTCAAGACATACCAAGTACCTATCAAAAACCCTTATCCCCCGCATTACGTTATTTGCCATTTGCCCCTCATTTTCCTCTCCCCCACTTCACCCTTGCAGTTTTATTCGCCCCCCTTTTCATTCACCTTTTCTTTCGCTTGCTTTGTCGTTATGGCTAGTCCTTTATCTACTCCTTTATCTCTCGAGAATGAGGTCCTTAATTTTAAACAAAGGGAGGGAGAAAATCTAAAAGATGCTTGGTTCAGAATTTGCAATGCGCAAAATAGATCTACTAGGAAGCAATCCACTTCCGTTCTTCTTTGTAATTTTTATGTAGGCATCATTCCTTGGAATAGATATATTCTTGATACCATCACCGGAGGAAATTTCTTGGGTAGCCACAGTTTTGATTCTTACAATGCCATGATAGATTTCTTTGGCACACCACCTCTCTTGGTTAATGGAACTATGTTAACTTTGGAACATGTTATGCAAAGGCTCGATATTATTGAAATAAAGTTGCCACTGTTGAATTGATTGAGAATTCGGACAAAAAGATCCGTAACCAAATTACCCAATATGGATCTAAGGTAGGAGTTGCTCTGAAAAGTTTTAAAGAAAAATAACCTGTAGTTAATGAAAGAATTGACCAAGATTCCTCTAGAATTGATAAACTTGAGGGTATTATTACCAACTTGGGGTCCGATTTTTCTGCCGTAAGGAATACTTAAAATCCTCCTACCAAAGTTGCCAAACTAATGTACATTCCTAAGAATAAGGGTGAAACTTCTAGTAAGGAAAATGCGGATCTCCAATCCATAAGTGTTCACCCCAACTTTCGCACTATAATTAAGGAACCTTTTGCTACAAATGATTTTCTTGATTTCTTGCCTAGGAGCTCAATCATTAATAGAAAGAAGGAAACTCCTAAGGGTTATAAGTGTTATATTGAAGAATTTCCTACCAAAGATGATAATACCTAGATCTATCCTTGCTTTTATGCCTAGCTAGGGGCGTTCAACGATAGCGCTTGCTGGGAGGCAACCCAATTTTATTTTTGTTTCTTGCTTTTTGGTTCTGTTTAGTAATAAATAATTCATCTATCGTCTGTTTAGATGTGGTTTTATGCTTTTACTTAGTGTTTGTGCCAAGTAGAACCTCTGGGAAGACTTGGGGAAAGTCTTTGCGATCTTGCTGTAAAAACAGAAACTTGAGCGCTCATGAGATTTGCTGCCATTTTTTATTGGAGAGTGCTATTTAGTTAATTATTTTTGCAGATGATTAATAGATAAATTACTCACGTCCATCAATTTATTTTAGAATTTTTGGGGTTCCAGAAGTATTCGAAACCTACAGATTACTACAGACAGTTCTGTTTTTGACAGATTCTGTTTTTCGTGTGTTGTTTCCTTATTTTGATGAATCTATGGCTAGTAATAGAGTTTATGAACCATAGAAAAGTTAAAATACAGTAGGTTTAACACCAATATAAATAAAGAATGAGTTCATTACAGTACCTTGAAGTGGTGGTTTGATTTCTTTTACTAACGGAGCTCACGAGATTTTCTTTTAAGTTTTGTGTTGTGAAGTTTTCAAGTTTTGGGTAAAGATTTGATGGATTATGGAACAAGGAGTGGCAAGAGCCTAAGCTTGGGGATGCCCAAGGCACCCCAAGGTAAAATTCAAGGACAACCAAAAGCCTAAGCTTGGGGATGCCCCAGAAGGCATCCCCTCTTTCGTCTTCGTCCATCGCTAACTTTACTTGGAGATATATTTTTATTCGCCACATGACATGTGTTTTTTTGGAGCGTCTTGTATGATTTGAGTCTTTGCTTTTTAGATTACCACAATCATCCTTGCTGTACACACCTTTTGGGAGAGACACACATGAATTGGAATTTATTAGAATACTCTATGTGCTTCACTTATATCTTTTGAGTTGGATAATTTTTGCTCTAGTACTTCGCTTATATCTTTTAGAGCACGGCGGTGGTTTTATTTTATAGAAATAATTGATCTCTCATGCTTCACTTGTATCATTTTGAGAGTCCTTCAGAACAGCATGGTAATTCACTTTGGTTATAAATTTAAATGCTAAGAGAATTTGGATGCTTGATAGTTGTTTTGAGATATAAAGGTGGTAATATTAGAGGTGTGCTAGTTGAGTAATTGTGAAATTGATGAATACTTGTGTTGAAGTTTGCAAGTCCCGTAGCATGCACGTATGGTAAATGTTGTGTGACAAATTTGAAGCATGGGGTGTTCTTTGATTTCTTTCCTTATGAGTGGCGGTCGGGGACGAGCGATGGTCTTTTCCTACCAATCTATCCCCCTAGGAGCATGCGTGTAGTGCTTGGTTTTGATGACTTGTAGATTTTTGCAATAAGTATGTGAGTTCTTTATGACTAATGTTGATTCCATGGATTATACACACTCTCACCCTTCCATCATTGATAGCCTCTTCGGTACCGTGCATTGCCCTTTCTCACCTTGAGAGTTGGTGCAAACTCCGCCGGTGCATCCAAACCCCATGATATGATACACTCCATCACACATAAGCCTCCTTATATCTTCCTCAAAACATCCACCATACCTAACTATTATGGCATTTCCATAGCCATTCCGAGATAAATTTCCATGCAACTTTCCACCGTTCCATTTATTATGACATGCGTCATCATTGTCATATTGCTTTGCATGATCATGTAGTTGACATCGTATTTGTGGCAAAGCCACCATGCTTAATTTTTCATACATGTCACTCTTGATTCATCTCAATCCCGGTACACCGCCGGAGGCATTCACATAGAGTCATATTTTGTTCTAAGTATCGAGTTGTAATTCTTGAGTTGTAAGTAAATGTAAGTGTGATGATCATCATTAGAGCATTGTCCCATGTGAGGAAAGGTTGATGGAGACTATGATTCCCCCACAAGTCGGGATGAGACTCCGGACAAAAAAAATAGGCGATAAAAAAAGAGAAAAGAAGTCCCAAATAAAAAAATGAGAGAAAAAGAGAGAAGGGACAATGTTACTATACTTTTCCACACTTGTGCTTCAAAGTAGCACCATGATCTTCATGATAGAGAGTCTCTTATTTGGTCACTTTCATATACTAGTGGGAATTTTTCATTATAGAACTTGGCTAGTATATTCCAATGATGGGCTTCCTCAAATGCCCTAGGTCTTCGTGAGCAAGCAAGTTGGATGCACACCCACTTAGTTTCTTTGATGAGCTTTCATATATTTATAGCTCTAGTGCATCCGTTGCATGGCAGTCCCTACTCCTTGCATTGACATCGATCGGTGGGCATCTCCATAGCCCATTGATTAGCCACGTCAATGTGAGACTTTCTCCATTTTTGTCTTCTCACACAACCTCAATCATCATATTCTATTCCACCCATAGTGATATGTCCATGGCTCGCGCTCATATATTGCGAAAAAGTTGAAAGAGTTTGAAAAGGCTAAGTATGAAACAATTGCTTGGCTTGTCATCGGGGTTGTGCATGATGGGAGCATTTTGTGTGTCAAAAATGAAGCATGGCCAAACTATATGACTTTGTAGGGAAAAGTTTTCTTTGGCTATGGTATTTTGATAAGACATAATTGCTTGATTAGCATACTTGGAGTATTACTATTTTTATGTCAACAATAAACTTTTATCTTGAATCTTTCAGATCTGAACATTCATGCCACAATAGAGAAAAATACATTGAAGAACATGCTAGAAAGCATTCCACATCAAAAATTATGTTTTTATCATTTACCTACTCGAGGACGAGCAGGAATTAAGCTTGGGTATGCTGATACGTCTCCAACATATCTATAATTTTTGATTGTTCCATGCTATTATATTATCTGTTTTGAATGTTAATGGGATTTATTTTACACTTTTATATTATTTTGGGGACTAACCTATTAACCTAAGGCCCAGTGCAAATTGCTGCTTTTTGCCTATTTCAGTGTTTCGCAGAAAACGAATATCAAACGGAGTCCAAACGGAATGAAACCTTTGGGAGCGTGATTTTTGGAACAAACGTGATCCAGAGGACTTGGAGTGGACGTCAAACGGACGAGGAGTCCACGAGGCAGGGGGCGCGCCTACCCCCTGGGCGCGCTCTCCCCCCTCGTGGCTCAACCGACCTACTTCTTCCTCCTATATATGTTCACATACCACGAAAACATCCAGGAGCACCACGAAACCCTATTTCCACCGCCACAACCTTCTGTACCCGAGAGATCCCATCTTGGGGCCTTTTCCGGAGCTCCGCCGGACGGGGCATTGATCACGAAGGGCCTCCACATCAACTCCATGGCCCCTCCGATGATGTGTGGGTAGTTTACTTCAGACCTTTGGGTCCATATTTATTAGCTAGATGGCTTCTTTCCTCTCTTTGTATCTCAATACAAAGTTCTCCTCGATCTTCTTGGAGATCTATTCGATGTAACTCTTTTTGCGGTGTGTTTGTCGAGATCCGCTGAATTGTGGGTGTATGATCAAGTCTATCTATGAACAGTATTTGATTCTTCTCTGAAATCTTTTATGCATGATTGGTTATCCTTGCAAGTCTCTTTGAATTATCATTTTGGCTTGCCCTACTAGATTGATCTTTCTTGCAATGTCAGAAGTGCTTAGCTTTGGGTTCAATCTTGCGTTGCTCGATCCCAGTGACAGAAAGGGAAACGACACGTATTGTATTGTTGCCATCGAGGATAAAAAGATGGGGTTTATATCATATTGCTTGAGTTTATCCCTCTACATCATGTCATCTTATCTAAGGCGTTACTCTGTTCTTATGAACTTAATACTCTAGATGCATGCTGGATAGCGGTCGATGTGTGGAGTAATAGTAGTAGATGCAGGCAGGAGTCGGTCTACTTGTCACGGACGTGATGCCTATATACATGATCATGCATAGATATTCTCATAATTATTCGCTTTTCTATCAATTGCTCGACAGTAATTCATTCACCCACCGCAATACTTATGCTATCTTGAGAGAAGCCACTAGTGAAACCTATGGCCCCCGGGTCTATTTTCCATCATATAAGTTTCCAATCTATTTTACTTTGCAATCTTTACTTTCAATCTATATCATAAAAATACCAAAAAAATTTATCTTATCATTATTATCTCTATCAGATCTCACTCTCGTAAGTGATCGTGAAGGGATTGACAACCCCTTTATCGTGTTGGTTGCGAGGTTCTTATTTGTTTGTGTAGGTATGAGGGACTTGCGTGTGGCCTCCTACTAGATTGATACCTTGGTTCTCAAAAATTGAGGGAAATACTTACACTACTTTGCTGCATCACCCTTTCCTCTTGAAGGGAAAACCAATGCAGTGCTCAAGAGGTAGCAAAAACCAACACTGCTTTGCATGTGGGCCAAATATATATATGTTGAATACCCAAAATGCACAAGTTTGATGTGCCACATGCCTCAAAAACCGTAAACGATGCACCCACACAGAGCGAGGTTCATCAAGTGTACTACATATGATGGCCCCCTTCCCCCCTCTTCACCGCATACTATATGCTCCTGCTGTAATATATGTACAGCCCAAAAGAATCCTCATCGATGGTGAAATTAACAACCTCTCCCGATGTAGGTCAAAGTGATGCATGCATGCATCGACGATGGCCTCGTGGGCCCACGGATGGAAGCGTCACATGTGAGTGTCCTAGCTAGGATATGCATGTGGCCCAAAAAGGTGTTGTGTGATGTTTAATAGCCAATTTCACAATTTTGATGTGGCACATGCCTCGGAAACCAAAAAGTCCTGACACTGAGTGAGGTGTACTTGTTCACGGTCGTGTACGTATAGTATATATGCTAGTCCCCTCTCACCTCTTCGATGCATACTATATACCACCATAACACAAACAAAAAAGATTCTACCTTGCTGGTCAAATTAACCTCACTGCTGGCTGTTCGTCAATGTGATGGACGACGACCTTGCGGGCCCACAAAAAGCGTCACACGCGAGTATCGAGTGTCGTGTAGGACAACCATCGACTGCATGCGGCCAAAACATGTATGTATGAAAGGGTTGTGTTATGTTTTAAATAACGATTTCACGACTCTGATGTGGCACCGACCTGCCTAACAAAACGGCCAACCCACACAGTGGCTCACAACTCGTAGTGTACTGCGAGCCACCCACCACCCCCAGACGTACACACCCACACACCACCGCAAATCCACCGCAACTACGATGCATGTTAAATTAATTATCCTGTGGTGAGCATATATGTTACCAAAGGAGGGACGTTTTAATTTCAAAAAAATCACAGAGGTCATTAAGACATTTTAGTACATTAATTGATTGATTTTCTTCAGGTATAATGTGCAAAAATCAAATTTGAGCTACATGCACACATGACAGTGCACCTAAATGGATTGCAAAAACACATGTGTCTCACCGGGTGCATGTTTACTCCCCGTGCAACAAATTTCAAACATTAAGAATCTTGATTTTAAATTCTAGTACATCCAAAACTTATTTAAAGTTCATGAAACTCATCGTGTTGTCATATGGACACCAATACAAAGTGGCATTGTACTTTTTTTGTCAAATTTGAGACCAGTTTTGATGTAATCTTTATCTAATTACAGACGGGAGATTATTAATAATTGGGAACCAATATCCCAAACGGATTATTTATTCGAACCGTGAGCGTTAGACCAACAATGGATATGTGCCATGCTTCGGTTAAGCAATAAAGCGGCAGCATTAATCATCCAAATAGAAAAACAATATACGTGTCGCCGCGCGACCCATGTGCCATGCGAGCAGGCGTGAGTTGATGGGACGCATGCGAGCAGTTCGCTGCGCAGGCAGACGGGGGCGTGCGTGCAGGTGTGTGAATTGACGGAGGCGTGCTCACTGCGCAATGTCATCGGGAGGCATGCGAGTAGCCGTGTGAAACTTTGGTAGGCATGCCAGCAGTCCGGTGCGCAGGCTCTTTGGGAGGCGAGCCATCGGTTTGACCGCCGCCCACCTCTCTCCCACAACTCCCACTACTCCATATTAATGGTGCGCCCGAGCGGCCGCACTCCCCATCTTCGCCACACACACAATCCTCTCTCTCCGCTTGCATCCTCGACGCCGCTCTCAGTCCTCAAAGCCGTCATTATATGAGGATGCCGCCGAAGCACCCCATCGGAGGGAGTGGTGATGCCGGGGCTACTAAAGCACTAGAGCACGACATGGAGATGGAGACAGATGTTGCCATCACCGCCGGCGAGTTATCGCTGCACCCTGACATCGTCGATGGCATCGTGCTTCCACAGCCGGAGCAGAGTTCCACACCGACTCCGAGGACCACTCCGGCGACGACTCCGACGACCACTCCGGTGACCACTCTGACGACGACTCCGACGACGACGGACAACTGGTTAGTCATCTATACCCATTTATGTGTCAAATAGATCATAGGGTTTCTCTGGTTACTCCCGCCTCCCCTTTTTCGGAATAGAAATCCTATGGTTATGTTCTCCCAATCCATGAAATCTGAGTAAGTTTCGTTAGATCCGTGTAGTGTATTGATTGTTTGAATGGTAGAGGTGATAAGTGATTAGTTGTTTCATCTGTGCAAATGATTTCTGCTAGTAATCCGACTAGGGTTAGTGTTCGTGCTAATAATTCCTAGCCAATACTTGACAATTGATTTTGAAAGACCTACATATGTTTGTGCCATTATTTTCTTCAAGATTGGTCTGTACATAGATGACTGTGCTTAAAAATCACACCATAATCTCTGGATACGTATAAATAAATAGACATAAATTCCTAATCCTACTTCACGGTATGTAATCATTGATTTGATGCCAAATTTGTTTTACTATTTGTATAGGTGTTGTCTGATGATGTGGACAGTGAGGATGAAGATGGCTAGAGGAGGTACAAGAGGCAAATCCTGAGGGAGCTTTTATGCGGGAATGCATAACAGGCGTATTAGGACCTGGGACGGCAGCTATGGATGCCCATTTTGCAACCAGAAGCTTCATGGTGCGTATCTAAGTGTTTTGGCGCATGAAAGAGGACGGGCCGTTGGCTCCTTCAAGCAAAAGTATTCTCGCAGGGTGGCGCACGGCGCGTACGCCAAGTACCTGAAGAAGCTTCTGGATCGTGCCGGCATGTGAGATGAGATGTGGGATGGATTGAACTATGTACGCTTGAGTATGCTTAATGATGGTTGAACTATGTACTTATGGTTGAACTATGCTTATGTACGTGTACGCTTATTATCTATGTCTGAGTATGTTAAATATTTGGTCGAAATTTGGTAAAAATTACAAAGGGGGACCAATAAACCAGGACGGAGGTAGTACGTCAATCACACATGGTTCCCAAAATTAGAACCGTGTGCAATGACTTTCATTTTGCCTGTTGCGTCAATCACATACAGTTCACTCTAGCAAACCATCGCCCCCAAAATTCTTTGTGGGACAGAAAACCCTCACCACCCAATTCAAAAAAGAAAAAAGAAAACCCTCACCATCCCCACGTGAAAAACCCTCACCCCACCCGCCACCCCTCAGGTACGTTCCCCATTCACACCTGCACAAGCTCCCCCATGTCTATGCCATGTCACCGCCTATCGCGGTGGTAAACACTTAGCTCGATGCCTGCCGCCGCCGCTAGGCTGCAGGCAAAGACCACCGCATTTCGCCACTTCTGCTTGCCGCCGCCTATCGCCATCGACTTTCTCAAGGCTTCTCGCGGTCGACCCAGCTCTGCTCGGTTGGGGAATCTGCCGTACTGAGGGTTCTTTCTCTTGGACGACAAGGTAACTAATTTAATGAGATATTATCTCATCTCTTATCCCAGTTCATCTGTCTCCTTTAATCACCCGACAGAAATCGCTGTGAATTCATTTTTGTTCGAGCTGATTTGAGGGTTTTCTTTCATTCATAGAGTGTACACTGCACCGACACTTCAGGACTTTGCGACCTCCGCCAGAGAATCCATCTCACCGTACTAGATAACTTGAGGACGCACGCGGTATGTTCAATTTCACCCTAAATTGGTTGGCATGGCCTACTTTCCTGAACATATTCTAAATATTGCTACATTTGGATAAAAGGTGCCACATGCACCATATACGTCAACGAGGATTTCCCCCCTCTTCTTTCTATATTAGGCATATTAATGATGTATTGTTCTTTCAATTACTCTCATATTTCCATGACATCATGTTTACCCTATCTGTTTAATTATAGATTTTTGTCCTTCGATTTCAACTATTGTATAATTCTTTCAATTTGGGCCCATATTTGCATGTTACCATATTTTTTAACAATCCTACCATTTTCTGCAGCGCATCCCTTGCTATGCAACAAATTATGTAGTGCACAATTTTTCCCTTTATATAGATCAATGCTCCACGGATGTCATACTACACAGAAACCATGGATTTACAACCGTTGCTACTGTAAGACTTGATGAACATGGTGACTCCTATTTTGGCACTGGCTTTTGGAAAGAAATTTCTAAGTTTTATGTACTGAAAGCTGGCACTAAAATTGCACTTCACATAAAAGGGCTTGGTCATGAGATATATGCTAACTTCCCCGACAAAATCATCCGTCCAAACTTTGTACGAAGTAAGTTTTCTTTTCAACTATCTGCATGTTGACTTACCCAACAATGTCAAATGAATTGTGTAGTATTTAAGCAACCAATTGTTATTCCCTTTTCTTACTATATTCCTACCTAATAACTTCTAGTTTCCAATACACTTTTCTATTGCCCCGTTTTAACTAAATATTCCCTGTACTCCCATTTCTATCAGAAAGCGCCGCTGACAAGGAGACTCCAGAGGTGGAGAACGGGGCTGCCAACAAGCGGAGGCGGGGCAAGCTAGAACCAAAAGCGACTCCAGCAGGCCTAGACTTCATCAACAACCTCCCTGATGATATGTTGAGAGTCATCATCTCCCTCCTGCCAATCAAATATGGGGCACAGACAACCATCGTTTCCCAGCGGTGGAGCCCCCTATAGAACTCCAGCCCTCTCGACCTCATCGACACCGACGAGCTCTACCATGGCTATCGCAAAGGCTTGGATGCGTCCTCCAAGATCCTCGGTAGTCACCTTGGCCCAACCAAAGGCCTTAGAATGGGCAAGTTTCGTTCCAACGGCAAGGACCGGGCCAAGCTTGACGACTGGTTCTGATCCTCTGCCCTAGATCAGCTCAATGAGCTCACTTTTGATGATGGGCATATGCAGTTGCTGCCAACGTCCGCACTCCGCCTCGCGCCCACGCTGCGTGTCACCAAGTTCAGGAACTGCCACCCCTCCTTAATGACGCGCCCGCTCTTATTCTACCATGATTGAAGCACCTCGAGCTCATCAACATCTGCCTCTCAAACAGTGACATGGAGCGCCTGCTCCGTGGCTGTACTGCACTCGAGTACCTTTGTCTTTAGGCGATCAATGGGTTGAGTACCTTCCCCATCACCTCCATGACTCTTCGGACTATTTATGTGTGTTGCTGGTGTGGCAGGAAGACATCACAAGTTGTGTACCACGGTATGGTCAATGAGGACACACCTACACTTGAGAGATTACTTGTAGTTGATCAAGAAGGTCCAACAAGAATCAATGTCCTTTCTGCGCCGAAATTGACAAAGGTGGGCTACTCGTCTGGCAAATACTCTGAACTTGTTATTAGATCCACACCTGTTCAGGTACAACAGCCGCCTTCTACCTCTCCTTCTACAAATTAACATTATTTCTAATTTTGAAGATGTTTGCTCGTTTGTCATTCCGAAAATGATTCCGACAAGCTTGACCCCGAAACTGCGCACAGTGAAGGTCTTGCCACTAGAATCTACCAGCCCCAACCTAGAGCAAGTTGTCAGTTTCCTGAGATGCTTTCCTTGCCTGGAGAAGCTATATATTGAGGTGATGTTCCTTTCCTGTTAAATGCTAACCATAAGGGAGTTCAATTTGTGACACCTTTTTCCAAGTTTACAATGACAATGTACTACGATTTCTAAAGGTTCTTTTGGAGGATTTCAGTACATACATGTCCCCCCCATATTGGTTGCTTGATCCATATGGTTACAATCAATAAGCATTTCTCCTTTGGATTCATCTGTAGTAGTTTTCTTAGGAAACTTTTCATCTACTCCAACCTCTTGTGAAGAAGGCTACATTTTTCTAGAATGTAATCAAATGCACATGTTAATCATGTCAGATCGAAGATGGCATGTTAGTGAATTTTCCAAATCCTGCAAACCAAATAGGCATGTAGTAATGTTCAAAACTGCATGTAGGCACTAACACGTTTTCTTCTTTTGCAGATAAGATTAGGCCCAGTGGTGGATAATGTGATACAATATAACAATCACGTCGAATGCCTAGATCTGCATCTCTCAGAAATTACTTTGAACTCCAACTGAGGGACCTTACCGAAGATTATATTCGCCAGGTTCTTTGTTCTCAGAGCAAGGGTGCTGAAGGAAATGAGGTTTGCCCTACATTTATTTCGCAAAATGAATGGTTTTTTGATTAGCGCCTGCGGCAGAATGTAGTAGGCTTAAAAATGCTGAATTTAATTTTGGAACTTCAGATGACAGAGTAATCGGAAGTCATCGTGTCAACCCCATACATGACTTCCCAGTGGCTGACCCCTTTGCTAAATTGTGAGGTTTCGAAACTAGACTTAGAAGCGGTGATATTAGTTTGAACCTCTCTGATATCCATGTTCAGCGAATCAGCGCGAGCATTTGCAGCTGATGAGCTGAATTTCATTTCTAATATCAGTTTGAACCTTGTAATCTTCGAATTTGAGCCATATAACTCTGGAATTTGAACCTTATAACATTTCAAGCTTTTGTGGTACAATCGTTGAAATGGCAACGTATGAGACTCGTATATTGCTATCACTATTTTGACCTTAATATGCAATGGTCTTAGATTTTATTAACCATTCTCGAATCAGTTTACCTTGTCGATCTCACAGCACACGATCTATATAGCTAACTCGACTGCGATCTTCGACATTATTGCACAAAGTTGGTTTCTTCCACCGTGTGAACTGTAGAGCGAAGAATTAATTATCGCACTCGAGTGTCCATCATCACCCTTCTGTGTAACTTTGACCTCATCACCCACGTGTAAACTTATGATCGAAGTCATTCCACACACACTTCGTTTTTACAAAGCTTTTTGCCAATAAACGCCCATGATTGTCCCTCTTCTAGCCGACGCGTGGCCAAACTAGCCGGGCGGGAAGCTTGCGCGGTAAACAGTGAAGGAAATATGCCCTATAGGCAATAATAAAGTTGTTATTTATATTTCCTTATATCATGATAAATGTTTATTATTCATGCTAGAATTGTATTAACCGGAAACTTAGTACAAGTGTGAATACGTAGACAAAACAGAGCGTCCCTAGTATGCCTCTACTCGACTAGCTCGTTAATCAAAGATGGTTAAGTTTCCTGACCATAGACATGTGTTGTCATTTGATTAATGGGATCACATCATTAGGAGAATGATGTGATGGACAAGACCCATCCGTTAGCTTAGCACTATGATCGTTTAGTTTATTGCTATTGCTTTCTTCATAACTTATACATGTTTCTATGACTATGAGATTATGCAACTCCCGAATACCGGAGGAACACTTTGTGTGCTATCAAACATCACAATGTAACTGGGTGATCATAAAGATACTCTACAGGTGTCTTCGACGGTGTTTGCTGAGTTGGCATAGATCGAGATTAGGATTTGTCACTCCGATTGTCAGAGAGGTATCTCTGGGCCCTCTCGGTAATGCACATCACTATAAGCCTTGCAAGAAATGTGACTAATGAGTTAGTTGTGGGATGTTGCATTACGGAATGAGTAAAGAGACTTGCCGGTAATGAGATTTAACTAGGTATTGAGATACCAACGGTCGAATCTCAGGCAAGTAACATACAAATGACAAAGGGAACAACGTATCTTTTTATGCGGTTTGACAGATAAAGATCTTTGTCGAATATGTATGAACCAATGTGAGCATCCAGGTTCCGCTATTGGTTATTGACCGAAGAGGAGTCTTGGTCATGTCTACATAGTTCTTGAACCCATAGGGTCCGCACGCTTAACGTTCAGTGATGATCGGTATTATGATTTTATGTTTTTGATGTATCAAAAGTAGTTCGGAGTCCCTGATATGATGACGGGCATGACGAGGACTCTCGGAATGGTCGAGACATAAAGATCGATATATTAGAAGGCTATGTTTGGACATCGGAAAGGTTCCGGGTGAGTTCGAGCATTTACCGAAGTACCCGGGGGTTACCGAAACCCTCCGGGGAGTATATGGGCCTTAATGGGCCTTAGTGGGAGAGAAGAGAAGGCAGCCTAGGAGGGGGCGTGCTCCCTCCCAAGCCCAATCCGAATTGGGTGAGGGGGGCGGACCCCCTTTCCTTTCTCCTTGTCCCTCTTCCTTCTATTCCTAGTGGACTAGGAAAGGGGGAGTCCTACTCCTATTAGGAGGAGGACTCCTCCCCCCTTGGCGCACCTAGAGAGGGCCAGCCGGCCTCCCCCTCCCACCTTTATATACGTGGGGGAGGGGGGCACCCTAGGACACACAAGTTGGTCTCGTAGCCGTGTGCGATGCCCCCCTCCATAGATTTCCACCTCGGTCATATCGTTGTAGTGCTTAGGCGAAGCCCTACGTCGGTAACTTCATCATCATCGCCATCATGCCGTCGTGCTGACGAAGCTCTCCCTCGACACTTAGCTGGATCTAGAGTTCATGGGACGTCACCGAGCTGAACGTGTGCAGATCACGGAGGTGCCGTACCTTCGATGCTAGGATCGGTCGGATGGTGAAGACGTACGACTACATCAACCACGTTGTCATAACGCTTCCGCTTACGGGCTACAAGGGTACATGGACAACACTCTCCCCTCTTGTTGCTATGCATCACCTAGATGGGTCTTGCGTGTGCGTAGGATAATTTTTGAAATTACTGCATTCCCCAACAGTGGTATCAGAACCAGGTCTATGTGTAGATGTTATATGCACGAGTAGAACACAAAGGAGTTGTGGGCTTTGGTATATACATATTGCTTGCCGTCACTAGTTGTTTCTTGATTCGGCGGTATTGTTGGATGAAGCGGCCCGGACCGACATTACAAGACCGCGTTCATGAGACTGGTTCTACCGTCGTGCTTTGCACACAGGTGGCTGGCGGGTGCCTATATCTCCAACTTTAGTCAAATCGGATTCAATGAACAGGGTTCTTTCTGAAGATCAAAAAGCAATCACTATACCACGTTGTGGTTTTTATGCCATAGGTAAGAACGGTTCTTGCTAAGCCTGTAGCTGTTGGGGAACATAGTAACTTCAAAAAAAATCCTACGCACACGCAAGATCATGGTGATGCATAGCAACGAGAAAAGAGAGTATCGTTTGCGTACCCTCGTAGACGTCAGCGGAAGCGTTATGAGAACGCAGTTGATGTACTCGTACGTCTTCACGATCCGACCGATCCAAGTACCGAACACACGGCACCTCCGAGTTTAGCGCACGTTCAGCTCGGTGATGTCCCACGAACTCCGATCCAGCAGAGCGTCGAGGGAGAGTTCCTTCAGCATGACGGTGTGATGATGGTGATGATGATGCTACCGATGCAGGGCTTCGCCTAAGCACCGCTACGATATGACCGAGGTGGATTATGGTGGAGGAGGGCACCGCACATGGCTAAAAGATCAACTGATCAACTTGTGTGTCTTGGGGTGCCCCCTGCCCTCATATATAAAGGAGTGGAGGAGGGGAGGGCCGGCCCTCTACTATGGTGCGCCTTGGGGAGTCCTACTCCCACCGGGAGTAGGATTCCCCCCTTCCATGTAGTAGGAGTAGGAGAGAAGGAAAGGGAAAAGAGAAGAGAAGGAAGGAGGGGGCGCAACCACTCCCCCTAGTCCAATTCGGACTAAGCCTTGGGGGGCGTGCAGCCTCCCCTCTCTCTTTTCCCTAAAGCCCAATAAGGCCCATATACTTCCCGGCGAATTCCCGTAACTCTCCGGTACTCCGAAAAATACCCGAATCACTCAGAACCTTTCCGATGTCCGAATATAGTCGTCCAACATATCGATCTTTACATCTCGACCATTTAGAGACTCCTCATCATGTCCCCGATCTCATCCGAGGCTCCGAACTACCTTCGGTACATCAAAATACATAAACTCATATTATCGATCGTCACCGAACGTTAAGCGTGCGGACCCTATGGGTTCGAGAACTATGTAGACATGACCGAGACACATCTCCGGTCAATAACCAATAGCGGAACCTGGATGCTCATATTGGCTCCTACATATTCTACGAAGATCTTTATCGGTCAAACCGCATAACAACATACGTTGTTCCCTTTGTCATCAGTATGTTACTTGGCCGAGATTCAATCGTCGGTATCTCAATACCTAGCTCAATCTCGTTACCGGCAAGTCTCTTTACTCGTTCCATAATACATCATCCCGCAACCAACTCATTAGTTGCATTGCTTGCAAGGCTTATAGTGATGTGCATTACCGAGAGGGCCCAGAGATACCTCTCCGACAATCGGAGTGACAAATCCTAATCTCAATCTATGCCAACTCAATAAGTACCATCGGAGACACCTGTAGAGCACCTTTATAATCACTCAGTTACGTTGTGACATTTGGTAGCACACAAAGTGTTGCTCCAGTATTCGGGATTTGCATAATCTCATAGTCAGGGGAACATGTACAAGTCATGAAGAAAGCAGTAGCAACAAACTAAACGATCATCATGCTAAGCTAACAGAATGGGTCAAGTCAATCACATCATTCTCTAATGATGTGATCCCGTTAATCAAATGCCAACTCATGTCTATGGCTAGGAAACTTAACCATCTTTGATTCAACGAGCTAGTCAAGTAGAGGCATACTAGTGACACTCTGTTTGTCTATGTATGCACACATGTATTAAGTTTCCAGTTAATACAATTCTAGCATGAATAATAAACATTTATCATGATACAAGGAAATAAATAATAACTTTATTATTGCCTATAGGGCATATTTCCTTCAGTCTCCCACTTGCACTAGAGTCAATAATCTAGTTCACATCTTTATGTGATTAGTTCACATATCCATGTGACTAATACCCAAAGGGTTTACTAGAGTCAATAATCTAGTTCACATCGCTATGTGATTAACACCCAAAGAGTGATCATGTTTTGCTTGTGATAGAAGTTTAGCCTACAGGTCTGCAACATTCAGATCCGTATGTATTTTGCAAATTTCTATGTCTACAATGCTCTGCACGGATCTACTCTAGCTAATTGCTCCCACTTTCAATATGTATCCAGATCGAGCCTTAGAGTCATCTAGATCGATGTAAAAAGCTTGCATCGACATAACTCTTTACGACGAACTCTTTTATCACCTCCATAACCGAGAAATATTTCCTTAGTCCTCTAAGGATAATTTTGACTGCTGTCTAGTGATCTACTCCTAGATCACTATTGTACTCCCTTGCCAGAATGATGCTAAGGTATACAATAGTACTGGTAAACAACATAGCATAGTTTATAGAACCTATGACTGAGGCATAGGGAATGACTAAGAGAGTCCTGGATTAGGGGGTCTCCGGACAGCCGGACTATCTCCATTGGCCGGACTGTTAGACTATGAAGATACAAGATTGAATACTTCGTCTCATGTCCGGATGGGACTCTACTTGGCGTGGAAGGCAAGCTAGGAAATACGGATATGGATATCTCCTCCTTTGTAACCGACCTTGTGTAACCCTAACCCTCTCCGGTGTCTATACAAACCGAAGGGTTTTAGTCCGTAGGACAACAATCATAACATACAATCATACCATAGGCTAGCTTCTAGGGTTTAGCCTCTCTGATCTCATGGTAGATCTACTCTTGTACTACCCATATCATCAATATTAATCAAGCAGGACGTAGGGTTTTACCTCCATCAAGAGGGCCTGAACCTGGGTAAAACATCGTGTCCCCTGCCTCCTATTACCATCCGGCCTAGACGCACAGTTCGGGACCCCCTACCTAAGATCCGCTGGTTTTGACACCGACATTGGTGCTTTCATTGAGAGTTCCTATGTGTCGTCGCCGTTAGGCTTGATGGCTCCTACTATAATCGATAGCGATGCGGTCCAGGATTGAAAGCTACGCCCCTGGCCATCGGGTCAGATTTGGAAGTTTGAACTACACGGCCGACATCCGCGGAGACTTGATCTTCGACGGATTCGAGCCACAGCCGGGCGCGCCGCACTGTCGTGATGGGTATGACCTAGCTCAGCCACCGAACAGTACCCCAGAGGCCGCGCCCACATCAGCTCCGACCCTTAGCTCGGAGCCAACTGCACCAACCGAGGACGGATGGTTAGAGACCGCCTCAGCGGCTGTAGTCTCAACGGCTATCGAGCCAAACACCAGCACAATCCTCTACGCAGCCCGTGACTCCAAGGTGCCAGACTCTTTTTCTGACTCCGAACCGCCCGCGCCCCTGCCAATCGAATTTGATTGGGCGCCGATCATAGAATTCACCGCCGCGGATATCTTTCAGCACTCGCCCTTCGGCGACATGCTGAATTCACTAAGGTCTCTCTCTTTGTCAGGAGAGCCCTGGCCGGATTATGGCCAACAGGATTGGGATGAGGATGACGAAGAAATTTGACGCCCTCCCACCACCCACTTCGTAGCCACTTTCGATGATTTAACCGACATGCTCGACTTCGACTCCGAAGACATCGATGGTATGGACGACGATGTAGGAGACGAACATGAACCAGCACCTATAGGGCACTGGAAAGCCACCTCGTCATATGACATATACATGGTGGATACACCCAAAGAAGGCAATGGCGACGGGATAGCGGAGGATGACCCCTCCAAGAAGAAACCCAAACACCGACGTCAGCGGCGCTGCTTTAAGTCCCGCCAAAGCAAAAGTGGTGATACCGGCACAGGAGATAATCACACTCCAGATAGTGCCAAAGAAAACAACAAACCCCTCCAGCAAGATTTAGAGCAGGAGGACGGAGGAGCCAGCTCTCCTGAGAGAGTGGCAGACGGAGAGGAGGAGGATGACAATCACATGCCCCCCTCCGAAGACGAGGCAAGCCACGGCGATGATGAATTCGCCGTACCAGAGGATCCCGTCGAACAAGAGCGCTTCAAGCGCCGGCTTATGGCCACGGCAAATAGCCTGAAGAAAAAGCACCAGCAGCTTCAAGCTGATCAAGATCTGCTAGCTGACAAATGGACTGAAATCCTCGTGGCCGAGGAATATAAACTCGAGCGCCCCTCCAAGAGTTACCCAAGGCGCAGGTTACTTCCCCGACTGGAGGAAGAAGTGTATGATATGGCTGATCGACCACCTCGTGGCCGCGATAGAGAGGCATTCCAGCCAAAAGCTCAGCCTCCACCCCAACGCCGTTCAAAGGCATGGGGAGATACGCCAGACCTGCGAGACATATTGGAGGACAAGGCAAAGCATTCAAGATCGATCTACGGATCACGAGGGCGCACCACTCTGCGAGACGACAAACGTCACGCCGGATACAGTAAAAGCAAATCCGGACGGGCCGAACACAACGGGCAAGACCCATTCGAGCTGCGTCACGATATAGCCCAATACAGAGGCGCCGCACACCCCTTATGCTTCACAGACGAAGTAATGGAACATCAATTCCAGAAGGTTTCAAACCTGTAAATATTGAATCATATGACGGCACAACAGATCCCGCAGTACGGATTGAGGACTTCCTCCTCCACATCCACATGGCCCGCGGTGATGACTTACACGCCATCAAATACCTCCCACTAAAGCTCAAAGGACCAGCGCGGCATTGGCTTAACAGCTTGCCAGCGGACTCCATTAGCTGTTGGGAAGATCTGGAAGCCGCATTTCTCGACAACTTTCAGGGCACTTATGTGCGACCACCAGACGCCGATGATTTGAGCCACATAATTCAGCAGTTAGAAGAGTCGGCCAGGCAATTCTAGACTCGGTTCCTTACAAAGAAAAATCAAATTGTCGACTATCCGGATGCGGAGGCCTTAGCGGCTTTCAAGCACAACATCCGAGACGAGTGGCTAGCCCGGCACCTTGGTCAGGAAAAGCCGAAATCTATGGTAGCTCTCACGACGCTCATGACCCGCTTTTGTGCGGGAGAAGACAGCTGGCTGGCTCGCAGTAATAACAAATCAAAGAACCATGGTACCTCAGATACCAAGGACGGCAATAGCAGGTCACGTCGCAACAAGCATAAGCACCGCATTAATAGCGAAAATGCTGAGGATACGACAGTCAATGCCGGATTCAAAGGCTCTAAACCCGGTCAGCGGAAAAAGCCATTCAAATAAAGTACGCCGGGTCCGTCCATCTTGGACTGTATACTCGATCGCTCGTGTCAAATACACGGCACCCCAGACAAGACAACCAATCACACCAACAGGGATTGTTGGGTGTTCAAGCAGGCTGGCAAGTTAATTGCCGAAAACAAGGACAAGGGGCCGCATAGCGATGACGAGGAGGAGCCCCGGCAGCCGCACACTGGAGGACAGAAGAGGTTTCCCCCGCAAGTGCGGACGGTGAACATGATATACGCAACCCACATCCCCAAGAGGGAGCGGAAGCGTGCGCTCAGGGATGTATATGCGTTGGAGCCAGTCGCCCCAAAGTTCAACCCTTGGTCCTCCTGTCCGATCACCTTCGATCGCAGGGACCACCCCACTAGTATCCGTCATGGCGGATTCGCCGCACTAGTCCTAGACCCAATCATCGACGGATTTCACCTCACTCGAGTCCTTATGGACGGCGGCAACAGCCTGAACCTGCTTTATCAGGACATAGTGCGCAAAATGGGTATAGACCCCTCAAGGATCAAACCCACAAAAACGACCTTTATGGGCGTCATTCCAGGTGTAGAGGCCCATTGCACAGGCTCAATTACACTGGAAGTGGTCTTTGGATCCCCGGATAACTTTCAAAGCGAAGTGTTAATCTTCGATATAGTCCCATTCCGCAGTAGTTATCACGCGCTGCTCGGGCGAACCACATTTGCTAGATTCAATGTGGTACCTCATTATGCATACCTCAAGCTCAAGATGCCACGACCTTGCGGAGTTATTACAGTCAATGGAAACACAGAGCGCTCTCTCCGAACAGAGGAGCACACCACGGCCCTCGCAGCAGAAGCGCAAAGTAGCCTCTCAAGGCAATCAACCAGTTCGGTGCTTCAAAGCCCGGACACCTTCAAGCGCGCTCGGGGAAATCGTCAAATAGACCGCCTGGCGCGATCTGAGCTCGCGTAGCAATACGGCGGCCACCCCAATCCCAGCCCAACGGCGATATTCATGCCGCGCGTACATAATTACGCATTAAAAATACCATGGGCACAGGTGGGGAGGGGGCACAATTGCGGCACACCCCAAAATGCGGCCTAAACCGCACTAGGGGCTTCCCGTTTGGTTATTTTCCTTTTTTTCTTTCAGGACCTTAATCTCTGGAAACACTGTCCGGCAGCACTATTGCCGAACACATGATGCAGCAACCAAGGAGGCAGACAACTATGTCATACCAGGGAATTCCCAGGTTGATTACAGTAACGAGTGAAATATTCAATTTAATATCATTCCTCAGCTTACCCTTGGAAGGGACTTAGTCCTACTCTTTTCTTATCGCACTATTTGTATCACTCTGCTTTAACAAAGTTTTTTAATAAACAATGCATGACATTACGACTATTATTGCATTTTTGTTATATATATATATATGTGTGTGTGTTCATTAACGATGCCTTGCAACCGTACACTTTGGTATAGCCAATACACCAGGGGCTCACATACCCCACAATATGGTGTGAAAAGTCCGAACACTTCCACAAGTGCGGCACCCCGAACTTATAGCATTATATGCATCAGCTCCGAATCATGTCATTGGTCAAATGTTGGGCTTGTCCGGCTCCTATGTTTTGGTACCTTACGTTCCGCTCTATCGGCTAAGGTAGCGCTAGGAGAACTACTGCGATTGTGCCCCGGTTCTGCTG
Organism: Triticum aestivum; assembly: GCF_018294505.1. Lineage (NCBI taxonomy): Eukaryota > Viridiplantae > Streptophyta > Magnoliopsida > Poales > Poaceae > Triticum > Triticum aestivum. Next base: position 482,842,511 of record NC_057809.1, on the reverse strand, counting down.
GGCTTAGCACCTCAGTAGAGAAAGCTAAAACTGACTGTCATGATAAGGCGAGAGACTCGTCGCTGTTCGGCGAGGTTTTTCGAGTCCCTAACTTATGCCGCTTAGGGCGAGGGGGCCAGCCCTGTCCGGCTTACAGGCGTGTATCGCGCCCCGAATTCGGCCTTCTGAACACCAGGGGCTTCACCGAAATTTAAAATTATAGAATTCTATGGCTAAGTGAGAGTGATAAAGCATTATTAGTCCGGTTGCCTTGTTCGTTGTGCTGAGCACCTCCCTCGAAGGACCCAAATATGGCAACAAGAGTGCTCAGGTTTATCCCGAACACCCCAGCACTCGTGGCATGGGGACAGAAGCCGAGGACTAGCCATCTCTCAGATTGGATAAACGGCCAAACAGAAGGTAATATTTTAAATTCAAACAAGCGTTGCATAGCGCATATGAAACAAGTTTTCATAAATACAGGATAAAACGAGCAAGTCTCATTCAAATATTACATCTTTTGAACACTCATCTGCGATAAGACGGGCACCCGGCAGAACACCCTCGTAGTACATCTCGGGGTGGCGGTGCTCCTTGCCCTCTGGCAGCCCCTCCTTGATCAGCTTCACGACGTCTAGCTTGACCCACTGCAATTTCACACGGGCGAAAGCCCGGCGTGCACCTTCAATGTAGACAGATCGCTTGACGACCTCCAGCCGCGGGCAGGCATCCACAAGCCGCCTCACCAGGCCGAAGAAGCTATTCGGAAGGGCGTCGCCAGGCCACAGCCGGACTATAAAGCTCTTCATGGCCTGATCGGCCGCCTTATGTAGCTCGACCATCTACTTCAGTTGGTCGCTCGTTGGCACCGGATGTTCGGCCTCAGCATACTGAGACCAGAACAGCTTCTCCGTCGAGCTTCCGTCCTCGTCCTGGTAAAATTGTGCGGCATCGGACACACTGCGGGGCAAATCTGCGAATGCTCCTGAAGAGCTCCGGATTCGGGTAAGTAATCGGTAATTTACTTTTACATGCTTGCTTTGCATATAGAAAGCCTTACCCGCCGCTATCTTCTTCATCGCGTCGATCTCTTGGAGGGCCTTTTGGGCTTCGGCCTTGGCACTTTTTACACTCTCGAGGGCCGCGGCAAGCTCAGACTCCCGCGTCTTTGAGTCAAGCTCCAACGCCTCGTGCTTCGCCACGAGAGCCTGGAGCTCTTGCTGCACCTCGCCCACCCGAGCCTCGTGCTTCTCTCGCTCGGTGCGCTCCTTGGCCGCTTTATCTTCGGCCTTGGTTAGCGCTTGCTTTAGGGTCGCCACCTCGGTCGTGGCCCCTGGCAAACATACAATGATCCTGTCATTTTTCAATCGCGTCCTTTTTTATATATACATATCTATAGATAGGGTATTACTTACCCTTGTTCTCCTCAAGCTGCCTCTTGACAAGGCCGAGCTCTTTCCTGGACCCTTCGAGGTCCTGCTTCAGTACGGCGACCTCCACAGTCAGTGCGGCGAACGCCAGCAGCGAAGCCTGCATATGCATATTGACACACTTATATTAGACTCCTGCGATATTATTTGATCCTTTGTTCGGCTTTTCTTTGTGAACACCGAACAAAGCATCAGGGGCTACTGTCTATGCGGTAATATTTCTACTACATGTTAAAACACTTACCTCGAAGCCTGTTAGATGGCTGGCACAGGCTTCAGCCAATCCGCTCTTGGCGGACTGAACCTTCTGGATCACCGCACTCATGATAGTGTGGTGCTCCTCGTCGATGGAAGTGCTGCGAAGCGCTTCCAGCAGATTGTCCGGCGCCTCTGGATGGACAGAGGTCACCGACACATGCGTCTTGCCCCTCTTGGAAGGAGGCCGCGTGCCCGAGCCCGGAACCGCTGGAGGGTCCGGCGCGGTGTTCGGCTGAGGGCCGAACTCGGAGCTCTCGGGGGCCCCGTCCCCTCGGCTCCCGGAGTCCGGAAGGTCGCCTTGAGGTGCCTCCGGGACTGTCTCCCCTCGATCCGGTGCCTCTTGAGACAACACCTCGGCGTCATCAGTAGGATGATGGGAGGTGGCGGTCGGGACTGGATCGCTATCCATGTCCGACGAGCCCAGGGAGCCGTCCAATGATACCTCGATATTGGCTCATGGCGGCCTGCATAATTATGTTCGGCGATTAAGGAAAGCAGTGCGACAAAGGAATCCTATGAGTTACTCTGGTATCCGAATAGTTACGATCTCCCCGAGGGCTTGACCCTGGGCAACCACTCGTCTTCGCCTTTGTCGGCGGCGGTGGAACTGTCCGGAAGGAGAGTCCTTCCCTTCTTGGACCCTTCGCCCCCAGTTGGGTCGGCCTTCCTTTTCTTGTCTCCCCCAGTCGGTGGGGGAGCATCTTCTTCTTCCTATTCCTCGTCTTCAGCAAAAGTGTGTGCCGCAGAGTCATCGGACGGTGAGTCCAACGACGCCTGGCATCGGGAACTCTTTCGGGTTCCCTTGGCCTTCTTGGTCTTCTCCGGCACCTTATAAGGGGCCAGAGTCAACATCTTCGCCAGAAGAGTGTCTGCGGGTCCTTCGGGCAAAGGAGCCGTACAGTCGATATGTCCGGCCATCTTCTGCCAGTCCTGTCAAAGGCACGGGAGTTTAGATCTCGCATAGAGTCAATCTATATGAAAAAAATAAGTATCCTATGAAAGGTAGAGCAGCTTACCGCACTGGCTTGGCGCTTCGCGCTGAATCCGCGATCCTCCATAATAGGGGGGGACCTCGGCACTTTTGAATAGCACCCTCCAGGCGTCTTCGTGAGTCGTGTCAAAGAGCCTGTTCAGAGTTCGGTGCTGTGCCGGATTGAACTCCCACAAGTTGAACTCCCGTTGTTGTCACAGGAGTATCCAGTGGATGAGCATAACTTGGACTATGTTGACAAGCTTGAGCTTCTTGTCCACCATGTTTTGAATACATGTTTGGAGTCTGGTCAGCTCTTTCGACCTACCCCAGGACAAGCCCTTCTCTTTCTAGGAGGTGAGCCGCGTGGGGATGCCAGATCGGAACTCGGGGGCCACTGCCCATGCAGGGTTGCACGGCTCGGTGATATAGAACCACCCCGATTGCCACCCCTTTATGGTTTCCACAAAGGAGCCCTCGAGCCATGTTATGTTGGGCATCTTGCCCACCATGGCGCCTCCGCACTCCGCCTGGCGGCCGCCCACCACCTTCGGCTTGACATTGAAGGTCTTCAGCCATAAGCCGAAGTGGAGCTTGATGCGGAGGAAGGCCTCGCACACGACGTTAAATGCCAAGATGTTGCGGAGGAAGTTCGGGGCCAGATCGTGGAAATCCAGGCCGTAATAGAACATGAGCCCCCAGACGAATGGATGGAGCGGGAATCCCAGTCCGCAGAGGAAATGGGTGAGGAATACTACCCTCTCATGGGGCCTGGGGGTGGGGATGAGCTGCCCCTCATCTGGGAGCCGGTGCGCGATGTCGTCGAGCAGGTGTCCGGCTCTCCTCAGTTTCTTGATGTCTCCCTCCGTGGCGGAGGAGACCATCCACTTGCCTCCCGCTTCGGACATGATTGGAGAAGGTCAAGGTGGGAAGTGCGGACTTGGGCGCTAGAGCTCGAGTATGCAAAAACGGATGGGTAAGGGAGGAAGAAGGCGTTGATAGAAAGGTGAATCCTTATCCCTTTATATGGGAGGACGAAACTAAGCGTCCCCACTTGCCTGGTAAAACTCGCTTATCCCCCAAGCGCCACGATTGATGGCACGGTTGGGTTACCCACGCCCGTATTGATGAGAATCCCGTAATAAGGGGACACGATCTCTGCTTTGACAAGACGTGTCAAAAAACTGCCTCGCGTTATGTGCGGGGCTGGTTAAAAGAAACGGTTCGAATAATCACCGGGCCATGACATAACGTCATGCTGCCAAAACAAGCCAGCAAATTAGATCTGCGGAAATATTATTCTCTCTACGATGGAATGTGGAACTTATTTTGCAGGGTCAAACACTATCCTCGTATTCAAATTCTTCTGTGATGTATTCAAAGAAGGAACCCACCTTGCAATGCCGAAGACAATACTACGTGCCGGACTCATCGTCATTGAAGCCTGGTTCAGGGGCTACTGAGGGAGTCCTGGATTAGGGGGTCTCCGGATAGCCAGACTATCTCCATTGGCCGGACTGTTAGACTATGAAGATACAAGATTGAAGACTTCGTCTCGTGTCCGGATGGGACTCTACTTGGCGTGGAAGGCAAGCTAGGAAATATGGATGTGGATATCTCCTCCTTTGTAACCGACCTTGTGTAACCCTAACCCTCTTCGGTGTCTATATAAACCGAAGGGTTTTAGTCCGTAGGACAACAATCATAACATACAATCATACCATAGGCTAGCTTCTAGGGTTTAGCCTCTCTGATCTCGTGGTAGATCTACTATTGTACTACACATATCATCAATATTAATCAAGCAGGACGTAGGGTTTTACCTCCATCAAGAGCGCCCGAACCTGGGTAAAACATCATGTCCCCTGCCTCCTGTTACCATCCGGCCTAGACGCACAGTTCGGGACCAACTACCTGAGATCCGCCGGGTTTGACACCGACAATGACTTTTCATTCTCTTTCTATTTTCTGATGTGGTCGGGTTTTGAGTCTTTACTCAACTTCACACATTGCAACACCGGCAAGAACTCCTTCTTTGACTGTTCCATTTTGAACTACTTCAAAATCATGTCAAGGTATGTACTCATTGAAAAAACTTATCAAGCATCTTGATCTATCTCTATAGATCTTGATGCTCAATGTGTAAGCAGCTTCATCGAGGTCTTTCTTTGAAAAACTCTTTTCAAACACTCCTTTATGCTTTCCAGAAAATTCTACATTATTTCCGATCAACAATATGTCATTCACATATACTTATCAGAAATGTTGTAGTGCTCCCACTCACTTTCTTGTAAATACAGGCTTCACCGCAAGTCTGAATAAAACCATATGCTTTGATCACTTTATCAAAGCATATATTCCAACTCTGAGATGCTTGCACCAGTCCATAGATGGATCGCTGGAGCTTGCTCACTTTGTTAGCACCTTTAGGGTCGACAAAACCTTCTGGTTGCATCATATACAACTCTTCTTTTAAGAAATCCATGAAGGAATACAATTTTGACATCCATTTGCCAGATTTCATAATACGCGGCAACTGCTAACATGATTCGGACAGACTTTTAAGCATCGATACAAGTGAGAGAATCTCATCGTAGTCAACACCTTGAACTTGTCGAAAACATTTTGCGACAATTCGAGCTTTGTAGATAGTAACACTACTATCAGCGTCCATCTTCCTCTTGAAGATACATTTATTCTTAATGACTCACTGATCATCGGGAAAGTCAATCAAAGTCCATACTTTGTTCTCATACATGGATCCCATCTCAGATTTCATGGCCTCATGCCATTTCACGGAATCTGGGCTCATCATCGCTTCCTCATAGTTTGTAGGTTCATCATGGTCTAGTAACATGATTTCCAGAATAGGATTACCGTACCACTCTGGTGCAGGTCTCACTTTGGTTCACCTACGAGGTTCGGTATTAACTTGATCTAAAGTTACATGATCATCATCATTAGCTTCCTCACTAATTGGTGTAGGAGTCACAGGAACAGATTTCTGTGATGAACTACTTTCCAATAAGGGACTAGGTACAGTTACCTCATCAAGTTCTACTTTCCTCCCACTCACTTCTTTTGAGAGAAACTTCTTCTCTAGAAAGGATCCATTCTTAGCAACAAAGATATTGCCTTTCGGATCTGTGATAGAAGGTGTACCCAACAGTTTCTTTTGGGTATCCTATGAAGACACACTTTTCCAATTTAGGTTTGTGCTTATGATGCTGAAACTACATAAGCATCACAACCCCAAACTTTAAGAAACGACAGCTTAGGTTTCTAGCCAAACCATAGTTCATACGGTGTCGTCTCAATGGATTAGACAGTGCCCTATTTAATGTGAATGTAATTTTCTCTAATGCATAACCCCAAAAAGGTAGTGGTAAATCGGTAAGAGACATCATAGATTGCACCATATCTAATAAAGTACGGTTATGATGTTCGGACACACCATTACGCTGTGGTGTTCCAGGTGGCGTGAGTTGTGAAACTATTCCACATTGTTTCAACTGAAGACCAAACTCGTAACTCAAATATTCTCCTCCATGATCAGATCGTAGAAACTTTATTCTCTTGTTACGATGATTTTCCACTTCACACTGAAATTATTTGAACTTTTCAAATGTTTCAGATTTATGTTTCATCAAGAAGATATACCCATATCTTACTCATATCATCCGTGAAGGTCAGAAAATAACGATACCTGCCGCGAGCCTCAACACTCATCAGACTGCATACATCAATATGTATTATTTCCAACAAGTCTGTTGCTCGCTCCATTGTTCCGGAGAACAGAGTCTTAGTCATCTTGCCCATGAGGCATGGTTCGCAAGCATCAACTGATTCATAGTCAAGTGATTCCAAAAGCCCATCAGCATGGATTTTCTTCATGCGCTTTACACCAATATCACCTAAACGGCAGTGCCACAAATAAGTTGCACTATCATTATTAACTTTGCATCTTTTGGCTTCAATATTATGAATATGTGTATCACTATGATCGAGATTCAATAAACCATTCACCTTGGGTGTATGACCATTGAAGGTTTTATTCATGTAAACATAACAACAATTATTCTCTGACTTTAAATGAATAACTGTATTGCAATAAACATGATCAAATCATATTCATGCTTAATGCAAACACCAAATAACATTTATTTAGGTTCAACACTAATCCCGAAAGTATAGGGAGTGTGCGATGATGATCATATCAATCTTGGAACCACTTCCAACACACATCATCACTTCACCCTTAACTAGTCTCTGTTCATTCTGCAACTCCCGTTTTGAGTTACTAATCTCAGCAACTGAACTAGTATAAAACACTGAGGGGTTGCTATAAACACTAGTAAAGTACACATCAATAACATGTATATCAAATATACCTTTGTTCACTTGCCATCCTTCTTATCCACGAAATACTTGGGGCAGTTCTGCTTCCAGTGACCAGTCCCTTTGCAATAGAAGCACTTAGTCTCAGGCTTAGGCCTAGACTTGGGCTTCTTAACTTGAGAAGCAACTTGCTTGTCGTTCTTCTTGAAGTTCCCCTTCTTCCCTTTACCCTTTTCTTGAAACTAGTGGTCTTGTCAACCATCAACACTTGATGCTTTTATTGATTTCTACCTTTGTTGATTTCAGCATCATGAAGAGCTTGGGAATCGTTTCCGTTATCCCTTGCATATTATAGTTCATCATGAAGTTCTAGTAACTTGGTGATAGTGACTAGGGAACTATGTCAATCACTATCTTATCTGGAAGATTAACTCCCACTTGATTCAAGTGATTGTAGTACTCGGACATTCTGAGCACATGCTCACTAGCTGAGCTATTCTCCTCCATCTTGTAGGCAAAGTGCTTTTCAAAGGTCTCATACCTTTCGACATGGGCATGAGTCTGAAATACTAATTTCAACTCTTGGAACATCTCATATGCTCTGTGGCATTCAAAATGCCTTTGAAGCCCCGATTCTAAGCCGTAAAGCATGGTGCACTAAACTATCAAGTAGTCATCATATCAAGCTCGCCAAACGTTCATAACGTCTGCATCTGCTCCTGCAATCGGTCTGTCACCTAGTGGTGCATCAAGGACATAATTCTTCTATGCAGCAATGAGGATAATCCTCAGATCACGGATCCAATCCGCATCATTGCTACTAACATCTTTCAACTTAGTTTTTCTCTAGGAACATTCAAAATAAACGGGGAGCTACATCGCGAGCTATTGATCTACAACATAGTTATGCAAATACTATCAAGACTAACTTCATGATAAATTAAAGTTCAATCAACCATATTACTTAAGAACTCCCACTTAGATAGACATCCCTCTAGTCATCTAAATGATCACATGATCCAAATCAACTAAACCATGTCCGATCATCACGTGAGATGGAGTAGTTTTCAATGGTGAACATCACTATGTTGATCATATCTACTATATTCTTCGCGCTCGACCTTTCGGTCTCCATTGTTCCGAGGCCATATCTGCATATGCTAGGCTCGTCAAGTTTAACCTCAGTATTTCTGCGTATGCAAAACTGGCTTGCACCCGTTGTATGTGAACGTAGATCTTATCACACCCGATCATCACGTGGTGTCTCGGCACGACGAACTTTGGCAACAGTGCATACTCAGGGAGAACACTTGTACCTTGAAATTTAGTGAGAGATCATCTTATAATTCTACCGTTGAACTAAGCAAAATAAGATGCATAAAGGATAAACATCACATGCAATCAATATAAGTGATATGATATGGTCATCATCATCTTGTGCCTGTGATCTCCATCTCCAAAGCACCGTCATGATCACCATTGTCACCGGCGCGACACCTTGATCTCCGTCGTAGCATCGCTGTTGTCTCGCCAACTATTGCTTCTACGACTATTGCTACCGCTTAGTGATAAAGTAAAGCAATTACAGGGCAATTGCATTGCATACAATAAAGCGACAACCATATGGCTCCTGCCAGTTGCCGATAACTCGGATACAAAACATGATCATCTCATACAACAAAATATAGCGTCATGTCTTGACAATATCACATCACAACATGCCATGCAAAAACAAGTTAGACGTCCTCTATTTTGTTGTTGCAAGTTTTACGTGGCTGCTATGGGCTGAGCAAGAACCGTTCTTACCTACGCATCAAGTTAGTGTTGTTTTAACCTTCTCAAGGACCGGGCGTAGCCACACTTGGTTCAACTAAAGTTGGAGAAACTGACACCCTCCATCCACTTGTGTGCAAAGCACGTCGGTAGAACCAGTCTCGCGTAAGCATACGCGTAATGTCGGTCCGGGCTGCTTCATCCAAAAATACCACCGAACCAAAGTATGGCATGATAGTAAGCAATATGACTTGTATCGCCCACAACTCACTTGTGTTCTACTCGTGCATATAACATCTACGCATAAACCAGGCTCGGATGCCACTGTTGGGGAACGTAGTAATTTCAAAAAAAATCCTATGCACACGCAAGATCATGGTGATGCATAACAACGAGATAGGAGAGTATTGGTCATGTACCCTCGTAGACCGTAAGCGGAAGCTTTATGAGAACACGGTTGATGTAGTCGTATGTCTTCATGATCCGACCGATCCAAGTACCGAACGTACGGCACCTCCGAGTTCAGCAGACGTTCAGCTCGGTGATGTCCCACGAACTCCGATCCAGCAAAGCTTCAAGGGAGAGTTCCGTCAGCACGACGGCGTGATGACGGTGATGATGATGCTACCGACGCAGGGCCTCACCTAAGCACCGCTACGATATGACCGAGGTGGATTATGGTGGAGGAGGGCACCGCACACGGCTAAAAGATCAACTGATCAACTTGTGTGTCTTGGGGTGCCCCTTGCTGCCGCATATAAATGAGTGGAGGAGGGGAGGGCCGGCCCCCTACTATGGCGCGCCCTGGGGAGTCCTACTCCCACTGGGAGTAGGATTCCCCCCTTCCATGTAGTAGGAGTAGGAGAGAAGGAAGGGAAAAGAGAAGAGAAGTAAGGAGGGGGTGCAGCCCCTCCCCCTAGTCCAATTCGGACTAAGCCTTGGGGGCGTGCATCCTCCCCTCTCTCTTTTCCCTAAACCCCAATAAGGCCCATATACTTCCCGGCGAATTCCCGTGATCTGAGGATTATCCTCACTGCTGCACAGAAGAATTATGTCCTTGATGCACCTCTAGGTGACGGATCTATTGCGGGAGCAGAGGCAGACGTTATGAACGTTTGGCAAGCTCGGTATGATGACTACTTGATAGATTAGTGTGCAATGCTTTACGGCTTAGAACCGGGGCTTGAAAAACGTTTTGAACGCCACGGAGCATATAAGATGTTCCAAGAGTTCAAATTAGTATTTCAGACTCATGCCCGTGTCGAGAGGTATGAGACCTCTGATAGTACTTTGCCTACAAGATGGAGGAGAATAGCTCAACCAGTGAGCATGTGCTCAGATTGTCTGGGTACTACAATTACTTGCATCAAGTGGGAGTTAATCTTCCAGATAAGATAGTGATTGATATAGTTCTCTAGTCACTATCACCAAGTTACTGTAACTTAGTGATGAACTATAATATGCAAGGGATGACGTAAAACATTACCCGAGCTCTTTGCGATGCTGAAATCGGCGAAGGTAGAAATCCAGAAAAGCATCAAGTGTTGATAGTTAACAAGACCACTAATTTCAAGTAAAATGGCAAGGGAAAGAAAGGGAACTTCAAGAAGAATGGCAAGCAAGTTGCCACTCCCATGAAGAAGCCGGAAGCTAGACCCAAGCCTGAAACTGAGTGCTTCTACTGCAAAGGAAATGGTCACTTGAAGCGGAACTGCCCTAAATACTTGGCGGATAAGAAGGATGGCAAAGTGAACAAAAGTATATATAATATACATGTTATTGATGTGTACTTTATTAGTGTTCATAGTAGCCCCTGGGTATTTGATACTGGTTCAGTTGCTATGATTAGTAACTTGAAATAGGAGATACAAAATGAAGAGAGACTAGTTGAGGGCGACGTGACGATGTGTGTTGGAAGTAATTCCAAGGTTGATAAGATCACCATCGCACACTCCCTTTACCTTCGGGATTAGTGTTGAACCTAAAATAAATGTTATTTGGTGTTTGTGTTGAGCATAATATGATTGGATCATGTTTATTGCAATACGGTTATTCATTTAAGTCAAAGAATAATTGTTACTCCCTCCATCACAGTTTGTTGGGCGCATCTCGCGTATCTCTGGGCCCAAGGTGCGGTGTGATTGGCAGGAAATATGGAGGCGCCGGAGCTACGAAATTGAAGGAGATGTGCCTAATGAATCGCTAAACCAACGCTTTGTAACCTCCCTGTCCAATAAAAGAAGGAGCCGATCGCATGCATTGGTGGAGACGGTTTAGAGCGAGATTTTAGCGTGTTCCCTTCTTCCTCCCGCTCCTTCCTTTCTCCCCGCGCACTTTCCTTTCTCCCCTGCACAGTTTCCTTTTTGGCGATCAAAATCTCTTGCCGATCTCCGCTGCCAAATCTAAAACGAAATTTTCTGAGTTGAAATGGCTCCCACCAATGTTCCCGTCAGTGTTCCGGTCTATAAGTAGCTATGGCAAAGGAGGGACAGGAACATACAACGCTCATCTTCTCTCCTCTCTCCAATGGCGCCGCCGCAGCAAGGTGCAGCAGATCGCCGACCTCCTCCTCTTGGCCTCCGTGTGCTTTCTAGGGTCACTTTCCAGCCCAGAGCACCGCTGCCCAGAGGACTTCCGCCTCTTGGTCTCACCAGACGCGCGGGTGTTCCTTCCTTCTCCATCGGCATGGCTGGTTTCGAGCATCTTCCTCCTCCGACTACTTTGCCTTGACGGCGCGTCGGCCTCGCACGCCCATCTCGCCCTCCGGCACCTAATGAGGCCGGTTCCTTGAACTGGAGTGCCTCCGTCGGCGAGGCCGGTACAGGCAGTGGAGGGTTCGGCAGTTCTACGTTCGTGGGGTTTAACCTCATCAATGGCAGCAGCGCGATCTCGTTTGGCGGTGGCGGCGGGATATCGTTTGGTAGCAGCGGCAACGAGTCCCTAGGCTTCACGTTCAGTACCGGCGCCGGTGGCAAACGGAGCAGAGAAGGATCCTCCCATGGTGGAAGCACAGAAGGTAAACCCTAAACCCTCTAGTCTCATAGATCATGCAATTTTTGTGGTTTTCCCTTGAATCAAGATCATGCTTCTGGTTTGGTAGTAATATGTGTTCTCTTGTCACGTGTGCATGATCCAAGGAACCGGCTTTGGTCTAGAACTCAACATGATGAACGGAGAGAACACAACAGGTTCGGCCTTGTAATCATAGATAGTAATTTTCATGTACATTATCAACTAAAATCTCATGGTTAATATGCTTCCTTTTCTGTTACTACAAGGTATTGGTGGAAATGAGGGTACCATTGGCTACCGAGGTACTGGATACAACCCAAAATTTTCCCATGCCGACGAATACCCTCCTAGTCAAGAGGCTGTTCAAACCCAAAGACAACCTATCGATTTGAGTAAGAACATTTAGAACATATTTGTCTTTCACTAATATTCCATATTTTCTGTTTGTATAATTATTTCTCCAATGCATCTAGATGTTTTGTCATACAAGGAGACAAGAAGACAGTACAGTATCGATGACAAGCGTCACATATATGCTGAGATCATTGCCCATAATTGTACGAGTAAAAGGTTGAAGCATGGAGTTTCTAAAGCTGTTGCAGTAGCTTGTATTTGTCCTAGGAGGATAGTGCAAAGGGTATGGCAGGAGGCTAAAAAAGGCGGCGGCATTACTGGGGTAAAAAACAATCGGTAGCTCAAATCAGGAAGGAAGAAGATTAATTTCAACATAGATGCATTGGAGGCCATCCCATCTGGAGAGAGAACAACATTAGAACAAGTTGCTGGACATATGAACGTGTCAACTTCCACTGTTTGGCGGAGGTGAGCGTTATACATTGATATATGTCAATTTTCTACATGTCAAATGTGTATGTCATTGATATATTGGTTGTTATATTTTCTTGTAGGTTGAAGATGAAGGAAATTAGACGAATAACGAGTGAATTGAAGCCTGCCTTGACTGATGAAAATCAAAGGGCTCGTGTGGAGTATGCTCTTAAGCATCTTGAGCCATGTAGCCTAACGTCCCTAAGCGGTATCAAACCCACATTTAGGGATGATATGGATGTGGTTCATATAGATGAGAAATGGTTTTATCGCACGTGGAAGACCCAGAACATGTATTTGAGCCATAAAGAGAATGCACCACACCGGGAATGTAAACATAAAAACCACATTCAAAAAATTATGTTCTTGTCCGCAATGGCTAGGCCAAGGTATGATGCTCAAGGCAATTGTGTTTTTGATGGCAAGATTGGGGTTTGGGCTTACACAGAGTGGGTGCAAGCAAAAAAGAAGAGTCAAAACAGGTCTGCACTTGTTCTTGTTACTACTCCTACTTTCTGCTAAATTTTTATGTGCACATTATTTACTTTATTTCTATATCCATAGGTTGAGAGTGACATGGGAGCTGAAGCCTTGCCATACAGTGGACAGGGAGAAAAGTCGGGAATACTTAGTGAAATACGTACTACCGGCTATAAATGAAAAGTGGCTTGAGAGCGATAGATGGAACACCATCTACGTACAGCAGGACAATGCTAGGACTCATATAAAACCATATGATCCACTTTTTTTGCAGGAAGCTGCTAGGGGTGGTTGGGATATTAGGATGATATACCAACCACCTAATTCTCCTGACACAAACATATTAGATCTTGGTTGATTTGCCTCAATTCAAGCCATGTTCCATAGAAAGATGCCCAAGACCCTAGCTGAGATTGTCCAAAAGGTCTTGCAATCTTCCGTTTGAGTATTTATATCTTATTTGTGATACATAGCTACTTGCTTATGTACTGATTTGAGTTTTCTTGCTGTTATGTGTCATAGGTTAATAAATCCCTAGCTGAGTACCCCCATCAAAAGCTCAATAGGATCTTGTTGAGTCATCAAGCGTTCATGAGAGAGATCATCAAGCACAAGGGGTCTATCCACTATGCGGTTCCTCACTTGAAGAAAAAAGCATTAGAGAGAAAAAGACTTCTCCCGGTTCGTTTGACGATTGATCGAGAATATGTTGAGCAGGCAATTGAGTTCTTGAATTCAACATGATTTGTACTGCCTCATGTGATGGTGCTACTGTTGGAGTATTAGTTTCATTAACCTTATCAAATATTTTGTGGCCTGTTTTGTACTGCCTCATGTGATGGTGCTACTATTCAAGTATTAGTTTCATTAACCTTACTCCCTTGTGTGTTTGGTTTTTGAGGGTGCATTTGAGTGGTGTGTGTCGGACTGTTTTGAACTGAAAAATTTATGCTTTTCTCCCTTGTGTGTTTAGTTTTTGAGGGTGCGTTTGAGTGGTGTGTAGTGGACTGTTTTGAACTGAAAAATATAACATAACATTACACTGTAGGGTTTATCATCGAACCATTTTCATATAACATTACATGACAAGATCATATTAAACATAAGATCATATAAAACCATATTCATACTCACTTTCTTACATAAGATCATATGGCAATACTCCCTCCATCACTTCCTTACATAAGGTCATGTAATGTTATAAACTTGAAGCATATAAAATCGTTACAACTCACTTTATTTTCATCATCCGGTGAATCTAAACTTAACTATCCGGCACATTATGCACTTCCTTTTCGTCCTCGAGATAGATAGATGGGTTGCGATGGCACCTTATGCATACCCCATCTTTGTTTCTCGCCACCGTAGTCGCACAATCTTTGCACCAAAAATTGTGACAGAGGCAAGGATTTTCACACGACTCACAAGAATGCAAATCTTTTGGTGCCGGGAGCCTACATCCTAAGCAAAGGAACATGGAAGCCTCACCGCGGATGCCACACTTGAGGCACAAAGCCGGATGAATGCACACCTCACAAGTTGAGGTCGGGTTGGAGTAGGTTTTGCATACCACCTCTTGCTCTTGCACCGGCCCGCCGACCTCTTGCTCTTGCACCACCTCCTTCACGACATGAACGTCGAGCACGCCTAGCACCTCCTCCATGGCAGGATCCTCGAGAGCGCCTAGCACCTCCTCCATGGCAGTAACGTCGACCACACCTTGCCCCTCCTCCATGGCATGAACCTCCACCAAGCCTTGCATCTCCTCCATGGCAGGAACCTCCAGCACTCCTAGGCCATCCTTGGAGTACATTGGTTCGAGTTTGTGTGCCACATGGACTCCATCGTATGGGGTTTTATAGTACCCTGTTGTCTACACTTGTGGATGCAAACACAAAATGAAAAAGGAGCCGAGGAGAGAGAGGGAGAGGAGGCCTCGCATGCACTCATGTTCACACCTGCATGCACTCATGTTCACACTTTCATGCGGGAGGCCATGTGGAGCAAATAAAGAAAACGATTCCCACTTGCACTCATGTTCACACTTGCATGCGCTGCACAAACCATTCATGTTCACACTTGCATGCGGTTGAGGAAGATAAACGGAAGCATCCTAATGCGCCCCGATTAATAGGATAGTTAAGGAGCTGCGCCCTATTTCAGTGGGATTGTGAAAAAATCCAGTTTTCGAGATGCGCCCAACAAACTGTGATGGATGGAGTATTCTATTTACATGAATAAAACCTTCCATGGTCATACACCCAAGGTGAATGGTTTATTGAATCTCGATTGTAGTAATACACATATTCATAATATTGATGCCAAAAGATGCAAAGTTGATAATGATAGTGCAACATACTAGTGGTACTGCCGTTTAGGTCATATTGGTGTAAAGCGCATGCGGATGGACTTTTGGAATCACTTGATTATGGATCATTTGATGCTTGCGAACCATGCCTCATGGGCAAGATGACTAAAACTCCATTTTCTGGAACAGTGGAGCGAACCACTGACTTATTGGAAATAATACATACCGATGTATGCGATCTGATGAGTGTTGAGGCTCGTGGCGGGTATCGTTATTTTCAGACCTTCACAGATGATTTAAGAAGATATGGGTATATCTACTTAATGAAAAACAAGTCTGAAACATTTGAAAAGTTCAAAGAAATTCAGAGTGAAGTTAAGAATCATCGTAACAAGAAAATAAAGTTTCTACGATCTGATCGCGGAGGCAAATACTTGAGTTACGAGTTGGGCCTTCATTTAAAAACAATGTGGAATAAGTTTCACAACTCATGCCACTTGGAACACCACGGAGTAATGGTGTGTCCGAACGTCGTAATCGTACTTTATTAGATATGGTGCGATCTATTATGTCTCTTACCGATTTTCCACTGTCATTTTGGGGTTATGCATTAGAGACAACCGCATTTACATTAAATAGGGCACCATCTAAAAATCCGTTGAGACAATACCGTATGAACTGTGGTTTAGCAATAAACCTAAACTGTCATTTATTAAAGTTTGGAGTTGCGATGCTTATGTGAAAAAGTTTCAGCCTGATAAGCTCAAACCCAAATTGAAGAAGTGTGTCTTCATAGGTTACCCAAAAGAAACTATTGGGTACACCTTCTATCACATATCCGAAGGCAAGATCTTTGTTGCTAAGAGTGCATCCTGTCTAGAGAAGGAGTTTCTCTCAAAAGAAGTGAGTGGGAGGAAAGTAGAACTAGATAAGGTAATTGTACCTTCTCTCGAATTGGGAAGTAGCTCATCACTGAAACCAGTTCTAGTGATGCCTGCACCAATTAGTGAGGAAGTTAATGATGATGATCATGAAACTTCAGATCAAGTTACTACCGAACCTCGTAGGTCAACCAGAGTAGGATCCGCACCAGAGTGGTACGATAATCCTATTCTGGAAGTCATGTTACTAGACCATGATGAACCTACGAACTATGAGGAAGGGATGATGAGCCCATATTCCGACAGATGGCTTGAGGCCATGAAATCTGAGATAGAATCCATGTATGAGAATAAAGTGTGGACTTTGGTGGACTTGCTCGATGATCGGCAAGCCATTGAGAATAAATGGATCTTCAAGAGGAAGACGGACATTGATAGTAGTGTTACTATCAACAAAGCTCTACTTGTTGAAAATGGTTTTTGACAAATTCAATATGTTGACTACTGTCGGTGTCAAAACCGGCGGATCTTGGGTAGGGGGTCCCGAACTGTGCGTCTAAGGCGGATGGTAACAGGAGGCAGGTGACACGATGTTTTACCCAGGTTTGGGCCCTCTTGATGGAGGTAAAACCCTACGTCCTGCTTGGTTATTCTTGATAATATGAGTAGTACAAGAGTTGATCTATCACGAGATCAGAGAGGCTAAACCCTAGAAGCTAGCCTATGGTATGATTGTATGTTGTCCTACGGAATAAAACCCTCCGGTTTATATAGGCACCGGAGGAGGCTAGGGTTACACAAGGTCGGTTACAAAAGAGGAGGTATGCATATCCGTATTGCCTAGCTTGCCTTCCACGCCAAGTAGAGTCCCATCCGGACACGGGACGAAGTCTTCAATCTCGTATCTTCATAGTCCAACAGTCCGGCCAAAGGATATAGTCCTGCTGTTCGGAGACCCCCTAATCCAGGACTCCCTCAGTAGCCCCTGAACCAGGCTTCAATGATGATGAGTCCAGTGTGCAGTGTTGCCTTCGGCATTGCAAGGCGGGTTCCTCCTCCGAATACACCACAGAAGAGTTTGAATACAAGGATAGTGTCTGACCCTGCAAAATAAGTTCCACATACCACCACAGAGAGAATAATATTTCCACAAATCTAATCTGCTGACACGTTTTGGCAGCATGACATCATGCCATGGCCCTGTAATTATTCGAACCATTTTTCTTTAACCAGCCCCGCACATAACGCGAGGCGGTTTCTTGATACATCTTGTCAAAGCAGAGATCGTGTTCCCCATATTACGGGATTCTCATCAATACAAGCGTGGCTAACCCAACCGTGCCTATTGGTATGACTCCTAGATCTTAGGTAAGTCTCGAACAACCATGAGGAGGACGCCTAATACTCATCCCCTTTATAAAGGGACATGGCTTTTTCTTTTTTCCCTCCCGCGCTCAATCGAATCCTTCCCCCGCCTCGAGTTCTAACACCCAAAGCCCAGGTCAGGCGCTTCGGACCTTCAATCATGTCCGGATCCAGCCTTCAAGGCCGGTGGATGCCTTCCTTCGTCTCGGAGGAGGACATCAAGAAGTTGAGGGAGGAAAGATATCTGACCACCGAAATTTCGCATAGGCTGCCCGCCCAAGGGCAGGTCATCCCTACTCCCGAACCCAACGAGAGTGTTGTGTTCGTTTCCCACTTCCTCTGAGGACTAGGCCTCGCTCTGGATCCCTTTGTTAGGGGTCTTATGTTCTATTACGGGCTAGATTTTCACAATCTGGCCCCGGATTCCCTTCTTCACATCTCGTCATTTGTTGTCGTTTGTGAGGCCTTCCTCCGCATTACCCCTCACTTCGGCCTGTGGCTCAAGACCATCGATGTGAAGCCGAAGATGGTCGAGGGCAGTACGCAGCATGCAGAGGTGCTCTAATAAGCAAAATTGCTGATGCTCCATGGTCAAAGAGTTCCTTTCCAGAGGTGCCCGGATTGTGGCAACGGGAGTGGTTTTACGTCACAGCTCCCTGAAGTGCCAAGTGGGTAGCTGCCCCCACCTTTCGCTCGGGCGCTCCACCACAACTGATGTCATGGATCAGCAGGGGGCTGAGCTGGGGTCCATCCAAGGACGTGCCAGTATTGCAGAGCCGTATCCGAGATCTCTTCGAGGGAGATTTCAGTCTGGTTATGGTAATGCAAGTTATGCTGGTCCGTCGAGTCCATCCTTGCAAACGCCGGCCCCTCCGCATGTGGGAATTCAACCCGGAAGGACCACGCACTATTCAGAATTTCCTCGGCATGACACACAAGGAGATGTACAAATCATTCTTCGGACCCTAAATAGAGTGTCCAGACACTACCGAGGACGTGGGCCTGAGCTGCAACCGCCCTGCTGCCCAAGTAAGTAATCCCATGGCCGAACACACTGTCCTTTTATTTATCATGACATCATTCTGAAGAATCGCTCTTTGACTAGGACTGGATAACAAAGGCAAAGATGATCCGGTGTTTGGCCCCCCTTCCTGAAGGCTTGGACAACCCAGTGCAGGAAAAGATGCTCGAGCCAGCACCTTGTCTGGTGCCCTCAAAGGAAGATGAAGTGGGTAATAAAGAGGGCGAAAGTGGGCCTCCATCACTACCAATTCAAATCAAGGGAATGAGCGCCTCCGCGAGGGAGGATAACCAAGGGGAAGAATCTAACATTCTCTCTCCCCGGGGAAGGAAGAGGACTACCTCTGAAGATCCGGAAACTAAGGTTTCCAAACGGGAGAAGAAATCTCCGCCAGAGGGTCCTGCCTCGGAGGGTATTCTTGCCGCACAATGTCCACGCGGGGATCAGCCCTCTATCGAGCTATAAGTAATCAAGAAGTACTTAATAGTGAAGATATCCTACCTTACTTCCGAAGACAATAACTGATGCTTGTAAATTGTAGTCCGGATCGCAACCCTTCTCGACAGAGTTCATCTTTGGGGGATCTTCTTCCGGAGATGATGGAGAGCGAAATGCCTCCCCCGGACTCCCCATCTCAAGAAGCGGGAAACCTTGAAGTGTCGTTGCGAAGGGTATCTCCGGATCCAATATCACTAGAGGATAATCCTTTGGCTGCCCGGCGTCCCCAGTATCCGGCTCCTGAGGAGAGCGACAGCAAGGGTCCGTACTGTGTGCGGTCGAACGCGCTAAAGGATCTTTTGGGGAAAGTTGTCGTCTCGAAAGCGCATCGTATGCTAATGGGTACGGTAATTGAAAGGATTTCATCCGCCGAAAGCGGTTTGCACGAAGCTTTTATGAGTCTGCTGAAAGGCTTCGAGGTACGTAAAATGATGTACATTTTTGATAGTACCGCACATTTTTAGATGTGCCCCATGTAGATAGTAGCCCCTGAGACTCTGGTTGTCGTTGAAAACGGCGGCAAACAGAGGATCATAGTCCCAGGTAATAACCAGACCGCCTGTATGCGCAGGTGGTTGAAGCTCCGGTGGCTAGCCGGACTGATGGGTTTGCCGAACTAATGCGGCAACTAGATGCGACAGATGCCGACATCGTGCTTGTTAACAAGCGGCTTGACGAGGCACAAGGTAGGTGATTTTTCTGGTGAATGTCACATAGTAAGAGTAGCATGATGCTAGTATCTTTAATATGTTGTGACTGCAGATGGAGCTGCCACCGTGGAGACCCTTCGGGCGGAGCTTGCCCGAGCCAAGGAGCAAGCAAGGAGTAGTAATGCGGCCACTTTAAAGGCGGCCGAAGAGTTAAGGGCCGAACAGGCCGCACATTGCGGGAGCAAAGAAAAAATTGCCAAGATGGTCGTGGAGTTAAAAGATGTTGCTGACCGTTACCGGCTTCTTGAAGAAGAAAACCGGGTGAAGACGACGGACCTGGAGAAGGCCCGCGTGACTGCCAAGGAAGCCCGCTCCAAAATTAGAGCGACGAAGGAGGAGCTGAATCAAGCTGCGGATATCGTTTCTGGGAAGCCCTTCTTAATGCGGACGAAGTTCGGAGATCCGAAAAATGCTCCTCTGGACCAGCTATGGAGTTCTGCGGATGAGTACATGGATTTGGCTGCGAGTGTTGCGGATGCGACCGAGTACTTCAAGGATCAGAAAGGTCCTAAAGTGGAGATGTTGTTTTGGTCACAGTTTCACGCTCCAGTCTGGCCGCTGTTGCTGAATGAGCGATTGACCGGTTGGGCCGATCTCCATAAATTATCTGGACTGGCCATGAGGTCCGTTGTGGATCATTTGTGGCCATGAGGGCCAAGGCCGAATAGCTACTTTAGCTTAGTGCAACAATTCCTTGGCGATGTGCCGCGCATCAATGCTATAAAGAGGTCGGCATGCATAGAAGGCTCGCGGATGGCCCTTGCCCGTGTCAAAACATACCGGGCGGAGATGGATGCCACCACTGTTGCGGCACAGGGTTCGGCCATAGGCCGAGTGGCTGCCGAGCACTACTTTGAAGAAGTCCTTGAAGGCGCTTGTTCGATAGAGTCTCAGTGCTCGAAGAATATTATGTTTGAGTGACATGTATTCCCATTGTAAAAACAATGTTTTATTGAGTTTGTCAAGGCTGTATTTATACTTTTGCCCGAAAGTACTATGATGCCTCCTGTGCGGCCGTTTATGTATATATGTATATAACCTGAAAGATGGCAGTCGTCGGCTTCAGCCCCCACGCATATAATGCGGGGGTGTTCGCAGAAGACGCATGTTCACACTTGATCCAACGTCTTGGTCCATTAAGGAGGTGATAGCGCAGCGAACTAGGCAACCGGACTATAATGCTTTAACACTTTCACTTAGCCAGAGGAGTTTGACAGTGGGGCTACTATATAGCCCCTGGTGGCTCCGCGCTCATCCGAATTCGGGGCGCGTACATGCCTGGCCGGGAAACGGCCCTTCATTAAGGCGGAGGAATCCCGAAGATTTTGCTAGGTCATCGAGTGGTTGACAGTCTCACGCTATATCATGACAATCAGTTTTCGGCTTTCTCTACTGAGGTGCTCGTCCGGATGAACCAGGGCACAATCGCAGTAGTTCTCCTGGTGCCGCCTTAGCCAATAGAGCGGAACATAAGGCAGCAAAACACAGGAGCCAGGCAAACCCAATATTTGACCAAAGACATGATTCGGAGCTGATGCATATAAGGCCGAACTCGCGACGCGGAACACGTCCGTATGGTATTCAGTCTTTATGATGTAAACTGGTCCTAAATAGTGCCCTTTGTAATAATCCCCTGGTGTCCAGGTATGTGCAATATTCTGACGTGGCCACATGCCAAGACATCAGCATCCTTCTCAATTGTACTGAGAATCCGGGGGATGTGTATCAACAAGAGATAGTAAAAAAGGTTTACGCAGGGTCTTAATCTAAAAAGAATCCTTGGAACGGGTCCCTGCTGCACGTCTGCGCCTGTGTCTCCGTTGTGCCGTATCCTGGACGGGTGTAGCACGATGATCATCTGTAAAAGAGAGGAACTTAGTTGAAAAGTTGTCGTGCAAAAAGGTAGGTTATACTAAATAAACCATGTATAGTTCAAGATGAGTAAAGTTGAGCCTAATTGCCACTTGTTTGCGCGCGTTGAGCCCCTTGTATTGTAATAGGGGTATAGCCATCAAACCTGTATCAATTACATATAGCTGCGCCGGACTCGTCTAACTGCGTCCGTGGTCTTAACGACCTATCAGATGCTTTAGTTGGTGAGGCCGTTTAGTGTGCGGCTGCCACGGCAGCCGCACGGTCTTCCGCGTGCAAGGAACGCTCAATATTTCCATTTACTGTAACGATGCTGCGTGGACCGGGCATCTTAAGCATGAGAGAGGCGTAATGCGGTATTGCGTTAAAGCGAGCGAAAGCTTCGCGTCCGAGTAGTGCTTGATAGCCACTTTGCAATGGAGCGATGTGGAAGGTTAACTTTTCGCTGCGGAAGTTATCGGGGAAGCCGAATATAACCACTAGTAGCAGGGAGCCCGGACAATGGGCCTCTGGGCCTGGCGTTACTCCTTTAAAGGTAGTATTGCTATGGCTATTTTTTGCTGGGTCTATCCCCATGTTGCGGACTGTGTCCTGATATATCTGGTTTAAACTGCCGCCGCCGTCCATCAGGACTCGTGTGAAGTGGTATCCATCAATTATTGGGTCTAATACCAAGGCAGCCCATCCTGCACGCCGGATACTTGCTGAGTAATCCCGATGGTCAAAGGTGATCGGTTGGGACGACCAGTGGCAGAACTCTGCGGTGATAGGCCCTGGGCATGTGTCTCTAGGAGTGCCGCTCTGTTTCTCCCCTTTATCACGTGTAACACGTTGACTGTTTTGACTTCTGGTGGGAATTTCTTCTGTTCCACAGTGCTTTGCTTGCGAGGCTCGTCCTCGTATTCGCTTGGTGTATCCTGCCCCTTTTGTTCGGCATGGAGCTTGCCGGACTGCTTGAAGACCCAACATTCTCTATGGGTATGATTTGCAGGTTTATCGGGGGTGCTATGGATCTGACATATTTGGTCCATAATCTTGTTTAGGCTGGACAATTCGTCTCTGTTGCCTTTGGAGGGCAGCTTTTGCTAACCTGGCCGACAACTTCTGGATCCGGTGTTTACCGCCGTGCTCTTCGGGTTGTCTTCTTTATTCCGGTGCTTGTTTTTGCTGCGTTGTGATTTCCCGTTTCCGTCCCTGACTTTGGATGTACTTGGGTCGCTGGTGTTGCATCGGGCTAACCAGCTATCCTCGCCCGTGCAAAAGCGGGTCATGAGGCTAGTTAATGATGCCATTGTTCTCGGCTTTTCTTGGCTGAGGTGTTTGGCAAGCCATTCGTCTCGAACGCTGTGCTTGAAAGCTGCTAAGGCTTTGGCATCCGGATAGTCGATTATTTGGTTCTTTTTAGTGAGGAACCTGTTCCAAAGCTTTCGGGCTGACTCTCCGGGCTGTTGAGTTATATGACTTAAATCGTCCGCATCCGGTGGTCAGACATAGGTCCCTTGAAAATTTTCCCGAAAGGCGTCTTCGAGCTCTTCCCAACTTCCAATGGAGTTTTCGGGGAGGCTTTTAAGCCAGTGCCGAGCTGGCTCTTTGAGCTTGAGGGGTAAGTACTTGATGGCGTGGAGATCGTCTCCTCGAGCCATATGGATATGAAGGATGTAGTCCTCAATCCAGACCCCAGGGTCTGTCGTGCCGCCGTACGCCTCTATGTTTACGGGTTTGAATCCATCTCGAAATTCATGGTCCAGCACCTCATCGGTGAAACATAGGGGGTGTGCGGCACCCCTATATTTGGGTGTACCGTGGTGTTGGGATGTTTGTTCTGTTGCATTGCATGCTGGAGCGCGCTTGCGTGGCCCGTAGATGGATCTGGTCGTGCCGTCCTTTTGATGCGAGCCCTCACGTGGATCGTGTACTGGCATATGTGCGGCGTCATTTGCCGCTCTATGTTGGCCATGAGGCCATCTATCCGACCGGATGGCCGTTTTGTTTTTTGGTTGCGGGGGATCTAAGGCCTCCTCATCAAATTCAGGTAGCAACTTTCGCTTTGGGTAGCTCTTGGTGTGGCGATTACCGCCATACTTCACTGCAGTGTTGAGTACTTCACTCCATCTGATTCTGAGTGTGTCTTGTGCAGCCCTGAGCCTTCGCTTCTGCTTTTTTAGACTCCTCGCGGTGGCAACAAGCCTTTGATGGGCATTCTATTGCTCCAGGTGCCTGTCTGGTGTGATGTCGTCCGGACTGTTATCTTCGACGTAGTCGGGTTGTTCAGTTTGATTCTCCGTGTTGCCGTGGTCGGGCGATGGTTCACCCTGCTCTATCGCTGGGTCTGTATGATCGTTGTTTCTGCCGAGGCGGGATTTGGAGCGGTGCTTATGCCGCCGCTTTGACTGCTTCTCGAGGGAACAACCCTTCGCTGCGTCCTTCCGTTCCTCATTGTCGTTTTCTTTGGGTGTCTCCACCATGTATACATCGTATGATGAAGTGGGTGTCCAGTGCCCTGTGGGCAGTGGTTGCTGTTCGTCTCCTGCATCGTCGTCCATACCGTCGATGTCTTCGGAGTCGAAGTCGAGCATGTCGGTCAAATCGTCAACAGTGGCTACTAAGTGGGTGGTGGGTGGGCGGCGAATTTCTTTGTCATCCGTATCCCAATCCTGCCAGACATAGTTCAGCCAAGACTCTCCTGACAAGGACAGAGACCTTAATGAGTTCAGTATGTCGCCGAAGGGCGAGTGCTGAAAGATATCCGCGGAGGTAAACACCATGATCGGCGCCCAGTCGGATTTGATAGGCATGGGCACAGGCGGTTCGGAGTCCGTGGCCGGGGAAGGATCCGACAGTTTGGTATCATGGCTCTCGTGAAGGGTAAGATCGATACTCGGCTCGATCGGCGATGAAAATGCGGCCTCTGTGGCGGGGTCTATCCACCCATCCCTGGATGGTGCAATTGGCTCTGACTTGAGGGTCGGAGCGGTCGCCGATGCGATCTCCCGAACATTGTCCGATGGTAGAGCTAAATCATGCTCATCGTGACCGTGCGGCGCACTCGGCAAGGGCTCGAATCCATCGAAGATCAAGTCTCCGTGGATGTCGGCTGTGTAGTTTAAGTTTCCAAATCTGACCTGATAGCCAGGGGCGTAGCTCTCGATCTGCTCTAGATGGCCAAGCGAGTTGGCCCGCAGTGCGGAGTCGCCGAATACAGAGATCTGTCCAAGGAGAAAAGTCTCACCCTAGACAGCATCGCTATCGATGATTGAAGGAGCCATCAAGCCTAATGATGACGACACAGAGGAACTCTCAATGAAAGCACCAATGTCAGTGTCAAAACCGGCGGATCTTGGGTAGGGGGTCCCGAACTGTGCGTCTAAGGCGGATGGTAACAGGAGGCAGGGGACACGATGTTTTACCCAGGTTGGGGCCCTCTTGATGGAGGTAAAACCCTACGTCCTGCTTGGTTATTCTTGATAATATGAGTAGTACAAGAGTTGATTACCATGAGATCAAAGAGGCTAAACCCTAGAAGCTAGCCTATGGTATGATTGTATGTTGTCCTACGGACTAAAACCCTCCGGTTTATATAGACACCGGAGGAGTCTAGGGTTACACAAGGTCGGTTACAAAAGAGGAGGTATGCATATCTGTATTGCCTAGCTTGCCTTCCACGCCAAGTAGAGTCCCATCCAGACATGGGACGAAGTCTTCAATCTCGTATCTTCATAGTCCAACAGTCCGGCCAAAGGATATAGTCCGGCTGTCCGGAGACCCCCTAATCCAGGACTCCCTCAACTACGATGAGATTTTCTCACTCGTATTGATGCTTAAAAGTCTATCTGAATCATGTTAGCAGTTGCCGCATTTTATGAAATCTGGCAAATGGATACCAAAAGTACATTCCTTAATGGATTTATCAAAGAAGAGTTGTATATGATGCAACCAGAAGGTTTTGTCAATCCTAAAGATGCTAACAAAGTGTGAAGCTCCAGCGATCCATCTATGGACTGGTGCAACCATCTCGGAGTTGGAATATATGCTTTGATAAAGTTATCAAAGCATATGATTTTATACAGACTTGCGGTGAAGCTTGTATTTACAAGAAAGTAAGTGGGAGCACTACAGCCTTTATGATAAGTATATGTGAATGACATATTGTTGATTCGAAATGATGTAGAATTTTGTGGAAAGCATAAAGGGGAATTTGAAAGGAGTTTTTCAAAGAAAGAATTACCTGTAAAGCTACTTACATATTGGGTATCAAGATCTATAAAGATAGATCAAGACACTTGATAAGACTTTCGATGAGTACATACCTTGATAAGATTATGAAGGAGTTCAAAATGGATCAGCCAAAGAAGGAGTTCTTGCCTGAGTTGTAAGGTGTGAAATTGAGTAAAGACTCAAAACCCGGCCACAACAGAAAATAGAAACAGAATGAAAAGTCATTCCCTATGCCTCAGTCATAGGTTCTATATAGTATGCTATGCTGTGTACCGGCCCTATTGTATACCTTAGCATGATTTTGGCAAGGGAGTACAATAGTGATCTAGGAGTAGATCACTGGACAGTGGTCAAAATTATGCTTAGACGACTAAGGAAATATTTCTCGGTTATGGAGGTGATAAAAGAGTTCGTCGTAAAGAGTTACGTCGATGCAAGCTTTTGACACCGATCTAGATGACTCTAAGTCTCGATCTAGATAAATATTCAAAGTGGGAGCAATTAACTAGAGTAGCTCCGCGCAGAGTATTGTAGACATAGAAATTTGCAAAATACATACACATCAGAATGTTGCAGACCCGTAGACTAAACTTATCTCACAAGCAAAACATGATCACTCTTTGGGTGTTAATCACATAACGATGTGAACTAGATTATTGACTCTAGTAAACCCTTTGGGTATTAGTCACATGAATATGTGAACTAATCACATAAAGATGTGAACTAGATTATTGACTCTAGTGCAAGTGGGAGACTGAAGGAAATATGCCCTAGAGGCAATAATAAAGTTGTTATTTATATTTCCTTATATCATGATAAATGTTTATTATTCATGCTAGAATTGTATGAACCGGAAACTTAGTACATGTGTGAATACATAGACAAAACAGATTGTCCCTAGTATGCTACTACTTGACTAGCTCGTTAATCTAAGATGGTTAAGTTTCCTGACCATAGACATGTGTTGTCATTTGATGAATGGGGTCACATCATTAGGAGAATGACGTGATGGACAAGACCCATCCGTTAGCTTAGCACTATGATCGTTTAGTTTATTGCTATTGCTTTCTTCATAACTTATACATGTTCTTATGACTATGAGATTATGCAACTCCCGAATACCGGAGGAACACTTTGTGTGCTATCGAACGTCACAATGTAACTGGGTGATTATAAGGATGCTCTACAGGTGTCTCCGATGGTGTTTGTTGAGTTGGCATAGATCGAGATTAGGATTTGTCACTCTGATTGTCGGAGAGGTATCTCTGGGCCCTCTCAGTAATGCACATCACTATAAGCCTTGCAAGCAATGTGACTAATGAGTTAGTTGCAGGATGTTGCATTACGGAACGAGTAAAGAGACCTGCCGGTAACGAGATTAAACTAGGTATTGAGATACCAACGATCGAATCTCAGGCAAGTAACATACCGATGACAAAGGGAACAACATATGTTGTTATGCGGTTTGACCGATAAAGATCTTCATAGAATATGTAGGAACCAATATGAGCATCCAGGTTCCGCTATTGGTTATTGATTGGAGATGAGTCTCGGTCATGTCTACATAGTTCTCGAACCCGTAGGGTCCGCACGCTTAACGTTCGGTGATCATCGATATTATGAGTTTATGGTTTTTGATGTACTGAAGGTAGTTCAGAGTCCCGGATATGATCACGGACATGATGAGGAGTCTCGGAATGATTGAGACATAAAGATTGATATATTGGAAGGCTATGTTTGAACATCAAAAAGGTTTTGGGTGAGTTCGGGCATTTACCAGAGTACCGGGGGGTTACCGGAACCACCCGGGGAGTATATGGGCCTTAATGGGCCTTAGTGAGGGAGAAGAGAAGGTAGTCTAGGAGGGGGCGCCCCCCAAGCCCAATCCGAATGGGGTGAGGGGGCCGGCCCCCCTTTCCTTTCTCCTTCTCCCTCTTCCTTCTATTCCTAGTGGGACTAGGAAAGGGGGAGTCCTACTCCTACTAGGAGGAGGACTCCTCCCCCCTTGGCGCGCCTAGAGAGGGCCGGCCGGCCTTCCCCTCCCTCCTTTATATACGTTGGGAGGGGGCACCCTAGGACACACAAGTTGATTTCTTGGCCGTGTGCGGTGCCCCCTCACAGATCTCCACCTCGGTCATATCGTTGTAGTGCTTAGGTGAAGCCCTGCGGCGGTAACTTCATCATCACCGTCATCACGCTGTCGTGCTGACGAAGCTCTCCCTCGACACTCAGATAGATCTAGAGTTCGTGGGACGTCACCGAGCTGAACGTGTGCAGATCGCGGAGGTGTTGTAGCTTCGGTGCTAGGATTGGTCAGATCGTGAAGACGTACGACTAGATCAACCGCGTTGTCATAATGCTTCTGCTTACGGTCTACGAGGGTACGTGGACAACACTATCCCCTCTCGTTGCTATGCATCACCTAGATGGATCTTGCGTGTGCGTAGGATAATTTTTGAAATTACTGCGTTCCCCAACAAACAGTGCGGTAGCGCGGGAACAGGCTCACCGATGATACATTCGGCGCCTCTTCGAGCCCACGCGTGCGGTGCGGTGTTGTCAAGTGTGCACTAGAATCCTCCGCTATGAATGTCGTGACAATATGTGACTATTACATGCCAGACGGCCCCCATTTATTATAGTGTCCATTTAACCCTTGTGTCTCTTCAACCTTTCAATCGCGCCCCACCATTGCAAGAAGCACACCCACCACGAGAGATTCTTAGAGGGTATCATGCGCGGCTCCAATGGCGCACCGAGCGGCTGCCGATAATGAGCAGTAGTTCACCATGCGTGCCGTGGTGGACACCACAGAAGGTTCATGGACCTCTTGGTCGTGTACACCAATGACCCGGTCAGGGTGGAGCACTCCATCCACATCATGGAGCTGTTGT
The DNA here is from genome assembly GCF_018294505.1 of Triticum aestivum. Classification (NCBI taxonomy): domain Eukaryota; kingdom Viridiplantae; phylum Streptophyta; class Magnoliopsida; order Poales; family Poaceae; genus Triticum; species Triticum aestivum. The sequence continues at coordinate 482,813,679 of NC_057809.1, read as the reverse complement.
TTGCCACGGAGAAGTACAAGGTGGTCAGGTTCGACCTCGAGTACACCCGCGCTCGTGCCGGGTCTCGTCCCAAGGTCACTGTCGCCCAGATGTGGATGCGCCACCACGTCCTCATCTACCACTACTGCCTGGCCACGAGGCCTTGCGAGCGTTTTTCCAGGTTTGTCAAGAGCCCCCACTACATGTTCTCTACGGTGGACATCACCAACGATGTAAAGGCGCTCGAGAATTCGAGCATCGCCTGCTAGAATCTTGTCGACATCCAGGGCCAATACAAGATCTAGGGCAGCAAGGAGCATGACAAGGACTCACTGGTTCACCTCGCCGAGGCCATCATCAACCCCTACTACAGAGACATGAAGGATTCGTGCAACAAGGACAAGCGTGCCTGGCACTTGGCCTGGATGGAGAAACTCGACAAAGCTCACATCGTGTACGTGGCCAAGGAGGCGTACACGAGCTACGACATGTACAGGCGGATCATTGACATGAGGAAGTGCCTCCTTCCCCAAAACGTCCAGGGATCTAGCCGGAAGCAGAGCAATGGCAAGCGTCGTCGCAACAATAAGTAGATGATTAGATTCTCATTTCTCCTACTATAGTATGCATGTAATTGCTTATTTTGGTGTGTGGAAATGTTATGTGTGTAGTCACTTGTGTAATTGTATGCTTAATTTGGTTATGCAATGCTATATTTTATAAGTATATATGTTGATGCTCTGTAGATAGAGCATAGATGTTGTGCAGACAAAGAAAATCACATCGCACACGGACTAAACAATGGAACCCGTCGGTGATGTTTTCATCAGTCACTCACAATTGTATACTAGCAATCGTTTGCTCACAACACACATGTATTGTTAGCAGTAATCGTCTGTGTTGTTATCGGTCTTGGCACATGTTTCCGATTACAGACATGTTTGCCTCGTATCACACACATCTTGTTCATTTGAACTCTCTCTGTTCTCATGTCTCAACACAAACAGTTCATCTGAGTGAACTGCATGCCGCATATTGCACACACCATTGATCTGGTTGACCGTTTCTTTTGTGTTGCCTAATCACAAACAGTTCATCCGAGTGAACCGTATGATGTACATCACACACACCATCATCTGGTTGCCCGTTTATTTTGTTCCTCCTCATCGCAAACAGTTAATTGAGCTGAACCGTATGCCCTGCATCGCACACACAACTAAAATCTGAACCGTGTTTGATGCATCCTCCATCGCAAATGTTTTGCACCTTTTTTGATGGGTTTTCTACACCATCGTTTGCGATTATGCCATATCACACAGTTTCATCAAAGGGTCTTTGATTGTAGTGTCGTGTTAGCAGCATCCTGCAGTATTGTAAGCTCTACATTCACATACAACGGGTGCAAGCCAGTTTTGCATGTGCAGAATACTCGGGTTAAACTTGACGAGTCTAGCATATGCATATGTGGCCTCAGAACACTGAGACCGAAAGGTCAAACGTGAATCATATAGTATATATGATCAACATAGTGATGTTCAAAATTGAAAACTACTCCATCTCACATGATGATCGGACATGGTTTAGTTGATATGGATCACGTGATCATTTAGATGACTAGAGGGATGCCTATCTAAGTGGGAGTTCTTAAGTAAGATGATTAATTGAACTTTAATTTATCATGAACTTAGTACCTGATAGTATTTGCATGTCTATGTTATTGTAGATCAATAGCCCATGCTACCATTCCCTTGAATTTTAATGCATTCCTAGAGAAAGCTAAGTTGAAAGATGATGGTAGAAACTACACAGACTGGGTCCGTAACTTGAGGATTATCCTCATTGCTGCATAGAAGAATTACGTCCTGGAAGCATGCTACCTCTTGAGCATGTGTTGGTTTTCCCATGAAGAGGAAAGGGTGATGCAGCAAAGTAGAATAAGTATTTCCCTCAGTTTTTGAGAACCAAGGTATCAATCCAATAGGAGACTACACACAAGCCGCCTAGTACCCGCACAAACAAACAAGAACCTCGCAACCAACACGATAAAGGGGTTGCCAATCCCTTCACGGTATTTGATAAAGATAATAAGATAAATATTTTTGGTATTTTTGTTGTATAGATTGGAAAATAAAGATTGCAAAATAAATAGTAAACTAGAATTGTAGATCGGAAACTTATATGATGTAAAGTAGACCCGGGGGCCATAGGTTTCACTAGTAGCTTCTCTCAAGATATCATATATTATTATGGGTGAACAAATTACTGCCGAGCAATTAATAGAAACGTGCATAGTTGTGATGTTATCTAGGCATGATCATGAACATAGGCAGCATGTCCGTGTTAAGTAGACCGAAACGATTTTGCATCTACTACTATTACTCCACACATCGACCGCTATCCAACATGCATCTAGAGTATTAAGTTCATAATAACAGAGGGATAAACTCAAGCAATATGATATAAACCCCATCTTTTTATCCTCGATGGCAACAATACAATATGTGCCTTGCTGCCCTTGCTGTCACTTGGAAAGGACACCGCAAGATTGAACCCAAAGCTAAGCACTTCTCCCATTGCAAGAAAGATCAATCTAGTAGGCCAAACCAAACTGATAATTCAAAGAGACTTGTAAAGATATCAAGTCATGCATATAAGAATTCAGAGAAGAATCAAATATTGTTCATAGATAATCTAGATCATAAACCCACAATTCATCGGATCTCGGCAAACACACTGCAAAAAGAATTACATTGAATAGATCTCCGAGAACATCGATGAGAACTTTGTATTGAGAACCAAAGAGAGAGAATAAGTGATCTAGCTAATAACTATGGACCCGAAGGTCTGTGCTAAACTACTCACACATCATCGGATAGGATATGTTGTTGATGTAGAAGCCCTCCGTGATCAAATCCCCCTCCGGCAAATCGTCGGAAAAGGGCCCCAAATGGGATCTCATGGGTAAAAAAGGTTGCAGCGGTGGAAAAGTGGTTTCGTGGCTCCTGTGGATGTTTTCAGGGTATAAGATTATATATAGGCGAAGGAAGTAGGTCGGTGGAGCTACGAGGGGCCCACGAGGATGGGGGCGCGCCTGCCCCTGGGCGTGCCGCCCTACCTCGTGGCCGCCTCGTTGCTTCCTTGACCTCCACTCCAAGTCTCCAGGATTCTGTTTGTACCAAAAAAGATCCTCACAAATTTTTCATTCTGTTTGGATTCTGTTTGATATTCCTTTTCTGCAAAACACTGAAATAGGCAAAAAAACAACAATTTGCACTGGGCCTTCGGTTAATAGGTTAGTCACAAAAATAATATAAAAGTGCATATTAAAGCCCATTAAACATCCAAAACAGATAATATAATAGCATGGAACAATAAAAAATTATAGATACGTTGGAGACGTATCAAAGCACCGCTAGGTGCAAGACCCGCAGTAGGAGTAACGCCGGACGTTGTGAACATCTGGCAGAGCAAAGCTGATGACTACTTGATAGTTCAGTGTGCCATGCTTTACGGCTTAGAATCAGGACTTCAAAGACGTTTTGAACGTCATGGAGCATATGAGATGTTCCAGGAGTTGAAGTTAATATTTCAAGCAAATGCCCGAATTGAGAGATATGAAGTCTCCAATAAGTTCTATGGCTGCAAGTTGGAGGACAATAGTTCTGTAAGTGAACATAAATTCAGAATGTCTCGGTACCACAACCACTTGACTCAACTGGGAGTTAATCTTCCTGATGATAGTGTCATTGACAGAGTTCTTAAATCACTGCCACCAAGCTACAAAATCTTCGTGATGAACTATAATATGCAAGGGATGGATAAGACAATTCCCGAGCTCTTCGCGATGCTAAAGGCTGTGGAGGTATGCTACCTCTTGAGTACTGCGTTGGTTTTCCCTTGAAGAGGAAATGGTGATGCAGCAAAGTAGCGTAAGTATTTCCCTCAGTTTTTGAGAACCAAGGTATCGATCCAGTAGGAGACTACACGCAAGTCACCTCGCACCTACACAAACAAATAAGAACCTTGCAACCAACGCGATAAAGTGGTTGTCAATCCCTTCACGTCCACTTGCAAAAGTGAGATCTGATAGAGATAATAAGATAAATATTTTTGGTATTTTTATGATATAGATTGAAAGTAAAGATTGCAAAGTAAAATAGATTGGAAACTTATATGATGGGAAAATAGACCCGGGGGCGATAGGTTTCACTAGTTGCTTCTCTCAAGATAGCATAAGTATTATGATGGGTAAACAAATTACCGGCGAGCAATTGATAGAAAAGTGCATAATTATGAGAATATCTAGGCATGATCATGTATATAGGCATCACGTCCGCGACAAGTAGACCGAAACGATTCTGCGTCTACTACTATTACTCCACACATCAAACGCTATCCAGCATGCATCTAGAGTATTAAGTTCATAAGAATAGAGTAACGCATTAGGCAAGATGACATGATGTGGAGGGATAAACTCAAGCAATACGATATAAACACCATCTTTTTATCCTCGATGGCAACAATACAATACGTGCCTTGCTGCCCCTGCTGTCATTGGGAAAGGAGACCGCAAGATTGAATCAAAAGCTAAGAACTTCTCCCATTGCAAGAAAGATCAATCTAGTAGGCCAAACCAAACTGATAATTCGAAGAGACTTGCAAAGCTAACAAATCATACATAAAATATTTCAGATAAGAATTAAATATTGTTCATATATAATCTTGATCATAAACCCACAATTCATCGGATCTCGACAAACACACCGCAAAAAGAATTACATCGAATAGATCTCCAAGATCGAGGAGAACTTTGTATTGAGATCCAAAGAGAGAGAAGAAGTCATCTAGCTAATAACTATGGACCCGAAGGTCTATGGTAAACTACTCACACATCATTGGAGAGGCTATGGTGTTGATGTAGAAGCCCTCCGTGATCGATTCCCCCTCCGGTGGAGCTCCGAAAAAGGCCCCAAGATGGGATCTCTTGGGCACAGAAGGTTGTGGCGGTCGAAATAGGGTTTCATGGTGCTCCTTGATGTTTTTGGGGTATATTGGTATATAAAGGAGGAAGAAGTACACCGGTGGAGCTGCAAGAGGCCCACGAGGGTGGGGGCGCGCCCCCTGCCTCGTGGCCTCCTTGCTTCTTTCTTGACGGTGACTCCAAGTCTCCTGGATCACATTTGTTCCAAAAATAACTCTCCCGAAGATTTCATTCTGTTCGGATTCCATTTGATATTCCTTTTCTGCGAAACACTAAAATAGGCAAAAAAACAGCAATTTGCACTGGGCCATTGGTTAGTAGGTTAGTCCCAAAAATAATATAGAAAGGTAAATTAAAGCCCATTAAACAACCAAAACAGATAATATAATAGCATGGAACAATCAAAAATTATAGATACGCTGGAGACGTATCGAGCATCCCCAAGCTTAATTCCTACTCGTCCTTGAGTAGGTAAATGATAAAAACAGAATTTTTGATTTGGAATGCTACCTAGCATAATTCTAAATGTAATTTTCTTTATTGTGGCATGAATGTTCAGATCCGAAAGATTCAAGACAAAAGTTTAATATTGACATAAAAATAATAATACTTCAAGCATACTAACAAAGCAATCATGTCTTCTCAAAATAACATGGCCAAAGAGAGTTATCCCTACAAAATCATATAGTGTGGCTATGCTCCATCTTCACCACACAAAGTATTTAAATCATCCACAATCCCGATGACAAGCCAAGCAATTGTTTCATACTTTTGACGTTCTCAAACTTTTTCAATCTTCATGCAATACATGAGCGTGAGCCATGGATATAACACTATTGGTGGAATAGAATGGTGGTTGTGGAGAAGACAAAAAGGAGAAGATAGTCTCACATCAACTAGGCGTACCAACGGGCTATGGAGATGCCCATCAATAGATATCAATGTGAGTGAGTAGGGATTGCCATGCAACGGATGGACTAGAGCTATAAATGTATGAGAGCTCAACAAAAGAACTAAGTGGGTGTGCATCCAACTCGCTTGCTCATGAAGACCCAGGGCATTTTGAGGAAGCCCATCATTGGAATATACAAGCCAAGTTCTATATTGTAAAATTCCCACTAGTATATCAAAGTGACAACATAAGAGACTCTCTATCATGAAGATCATGGTGCTACTTTGAAGCACAAGTGTGGTAAAAGGATAGTAACATTGTCCCTTCTCTGTTTTTCTCTCATTTTTTGGGGCCTTCTCTTTTTTATGGCCTTTCTCCCCTTTTTCGTCCGGAGGCTCATCCCGACGTGTGGGGGAATCATAGTCCCCATCATCCTTTCCTCACGTGGGACAATGCTCTAATAATGATGATCATCACACTTTTATTTACTTACAACTCAAGAATTACAACTCGATACTTAGAAAAAAATATGACTCTATGTGAATGCCTCCGGCGGTGTACTGGGATGTGCAATGACTCATGAGTGACATGTATGAAAGAATTATGAAGGTGGCTTTGCCACAAATACGATGTCAACTACATGATCATGCAAAGCAATATGACAATGATGAAGTGTGTCATAGTAAATGGAACGGTGGTAAGTTGCATGGCAATATATCTCAGAATGGCTATGGAAATGCCAAAATAGGTAGGTATGGTGGCTGTTTTGTGGAAAGTATATGGTGGGTTTATGGTACCAGCGAAAGTTGCACTGTACTAGAGAGGCTAGGAATGGTGGAAGGATGAGAGTGCGTATAATCCATGGACTCAACACTAGTCATCAAGAACTCACATACTTATTGCAAAAATCTATTAGTTATCGAAACAAAGTACTACGTGCATGCTCCTTGGTGATAGAGTTGGTAGGAAAATACCATCGCTCGTCCCCGACCGCCACTCATAAGGAAGACAATCAATAAATAAATCATGCTCCGACTTCATCATATAACTGTTCACCATACGTGCATGCTACGGGAATCACAAACCTTAACACAAGTATTTCTCAAATTCACAACTACTCAACTAGCATGACTCTAATATCACTATCTTCATATCTCAAAACAATCATCAAGTATCAAACTTCTCATAGTATTCAATGCACTTTTTATGATAATTTTTATTATACCCATCTTGGATGCCTATCATATTAGGACTAATTTTATAGCCAAAGAAAATTACCATGTTGTTCTAGAGGACTCTAAAAATGATATAAGTGAAGCATGAGAGATCAATAATTTCTATAAAATAAAACCACCACCGTTCTCTTAAAAAGGTATAAGTGAAGCACTAGAGCAAAATTTATCTAGCTCAAAAGATATAAGTGAAGCACATAGAGTATTCTAATAAATCCCGATTCATGCATGTCTCTACAAAAGGTGTGTACATCAAGGATGATTGTGTTAAACTAAAAAGCAAAGACTCAAATCATACAAGACGCTCCAAGCAAAACACATATCATGTGGTGAATAAAAATATAGCATCAAGTAAAGTTACCGATGGACGAAGACGAAAGAGGGGATGCCTTCTGAGACATCCCCAAGATTAGGCTTTTGGTTGTCCTTGAATTTTACCTTGGGATGCCTTGGGCATCCCCAGGCTTAGGCTCTTGCCACTTCTTATTCCATAATCCATCAAATCTTTACCCAAAACTTGAAAACTTCACAACACAAAACTCAACAGAAAAACTCATGAGCTGCGTTAGTATAAGAAAACAAACCACCACTTAAGGTACTGTAATGAACTCATTCTTTATTTATATTGGTGTTAAACCTACTGTATTCCAACTTCTCTATGGTTCATACCCCCCGATGCTAGCGATAGATTCATCAAAGTAAGCAAACAACACACAAAAACAGAATCTGTTAAAAACAGAATAGTCTAGTAATCTGTAGGTTTCGAATAATTATGTAACCCCAAAAATTCTTAAATAAATTTTTGGACGTGAGGAATTTGTCTATTAATCATCTGCTAAAATAATCAACCTAATCGCACTCTCCAGTAAAAAAGGGCAGCAAATCTCGTAAGCGCTAAAGTTTCTGTTTTTTACAGCAAGATCGCAAAAACTTCCCTCAAGTCTTCCCAAAGGTTCTACTTGGCACAAACACTAACTAAAAGCATAAAACCACATCTAAACAGAAGCTAGATTAATTATTTATTAATAAACAGAAACAAAAAGCAAGAAACAATAATAAAATTGGGTTGCCTCCCAACAAGCGCTATCGTTTAACGCCCCTAGCTAGGCATTGATAATTTCGATGATGCTCACATGAAAGACAAGAATTGAAAAACAAAAGAGAACATCATAAAACATGTGACAAACACATCTAAGTCTAACATACTTCCTATGCATAGGCATCTTATAGGCAAACAAATTATCATAGCAAGCAAAAACTAGCTTATGCAAGGAAGCAGAAAGAAACAATAGCAATCTCAACATAACTAGAGGTAATTTAGTAACATGAAAATTTCTACAATCATATTTTCCTCTCTCATAATAATGACATGTGGGATCATAAGCAAATTCAACAAAATATCTATCACACAAAATATTTTAAACATGATCCACATGCATGCAAAGTTGACACTCATCCAAAATAGTGGGATTAACATTAACTAAAGTCATGACCTCTCCAAACCCACTTTTATCAAATATTTCATAAGATTGAACATTCTCCAAATATGTGGGATCTAAAGTTGAAACTCTTCCAAACCCACTTTCAATAATATTGCAAACACTATTATCAATATCATATTCATCATGGGGCTTAAATAAATTTTCAAGATCAAAAGAAGAATCACCCCAATCATGATCATTGCAACAAGTAGTAGACATAGCAAAACTAGCATCCCCAAGCTTAGGGTTTTGCACATTATTAGCACAATTTACATCAATAGAATTTAGAGTAAAATCATTGCAATCTTTCTTTTGATTCAAGGAACTATCAAGTATGGGTGCAATAGTAATAATCTCGTGTTTAACATAAGGAACTATAGCAAATTCATCTCCATAAATATTGGAATCATGGCTATAAGAATAGCAAGCATCATGTTCATCTAGGGATATTTCAATCAAATCATTGGAATCATAATTATCTATAGATTCGTGCATACCATTATTTTCTTCCAAAGCAACGGTCATTCTCTCAATAAATTCCTTAACATAGGCATTGTGAGCATAGTTTTCATAGCAATATTTAAGTATGTTAAGATTTTTAGATTTGTAGAGAGTAATATCATACTTTTCAATCAAAAGAAGCAACTTCATAAGCACCCTTAAAAGCAACAAATTCTTCAATTTGTTCGATATCATAGCAGCTATAAACACCCTTTGCATAAGAAGATAATATTTCATTTTCATTAAAATCACATAGGCAGGGAACATGTTTTTTAGGGTTCTTAGAGCAGCAAGTAAAATCTCAAATTTCACAAAGATTCCAAGAATAACACACTATTTATTTGATCCCATAAGAGTTCCCCTTTTCAGACAAACGGTGACACACAAAATAAGCATGCTCATATAAAGATTTCATATCAATTAGGCTAGTTGGGGTTTCAGCATGAGCGCATAAGGACCGAAGATGATCCAAGTTGAACACTTTAAGTGGATCCATATCAATAGATTTTTCGCCAGCAAAGATGCAAGCAAATAGAAGGCACATGGAAACACAAACAAAAAAGACATACCAGAAGAAGGCGAAGAAAAGGCAGAGGCAAAGGTAAAGTGGGGGAGAGGAAACGAGAGGCAAATGGCCAATAATGTAATGCGAGGGATAAGAGTTTGTGATGGGTACTTGGTATGTCTTGACTTGTGCATAGATCTTGAAGGAAATATGCCCTAGAGGCAATAATAAAGTTATTATTTATTTCCATATATCATGATAAATGTTTATTATTCATGCTAGAATTGTATTAACCGGAAACATAATACATGTGTGAATATATAGACAAACAGAGTGTCACTAGTATGCCTCTACTTGACTAGCTCGTTAATCGAAGATGGTTATGTTTCCTAACCATAGACATGAGTTGTCATTTGATTAATGGGATCACATCATTAGGAGAATGATGTGATTGACATGAACCATTCCGTTAGCTTAGCACACGATTGTTTAGTATGTTGCTATTGCTTTCTTCATGACTTATACATGTTCCTATGACTATGATATTATGCAACTCCCATTTACCGGAGGAACACTTTGTGTGCTACCAAACGTCACAACGTAACTGGGTGATTATAAAGGTGCTCTACAGGTGTCTCCGAAGGTACTTCTTGGGTTGGCGTATTTTGAGATTAGGATTTGTCACTCCGATTGTCGGAGAGGTATCTCTGGGCCCTCTTGGTAATGCACATCACTTAAGCCTTGCAAGCATTGCAACTAATGAGTTAGTTGCGGGATGATGTATTACAGAACGAGTAAAGAGACTTGCCGGTAACGAGATTGAACTAGGTATTGAGATACCGACAATCGAATCTTGGGCAAGTAACATACCGATGACAAAGGGAACAACGTATGTTGTTATGCGGTCTGACCGATAAAGATCTTCATAGAATATGTAGGAGCCAATATGAGCATCCAGGTTCCGCTATTGGTTATTGACCGGTCTCGGTCATGTCTACATAGTTCTCGAACCCGTAGGGTCCGCACGCTTAACGTTACGATGACAGTTTATTATGAGTTTATGGTTTTTGATGTACCGAAGGTTGTTCGGAGTCCCGGATGTGATCACGGACATGACGAGGAGTCTCGAAATGGTCGAGACATGAATATTGATACATTGGAAGCCTATGTTTGGATATCAGAAGTGTTCCGGGTGAAATAGTGTTTTTACCGGAGTACCGGAGGGGTTACCGGAACCCCCCGGAGGCTATTGGGCCTTATGGGCCCAAGTGGAGGAAGAGGAGAGGCGGCCAAGGGGCAGCCACACGCCCCTCCCCCCCTCAAGTCCGAATTGGACAAGGAAGGGGGGCGGCGCCCCCCCTTTTCCTTTCCCCTCTCTCCTCCTTCCCCCCCAAGTCCTAATCCAACTAGGAAAAAGGAGAGGAGTCCTACTCCCGATGGGAGTAGGACTCCTCCGGCGCGCCTCCTCCTATGACCGGCCGCACCCCCCTTTCTCCTTTATATACGGGGGCAGGGGGCACCCCAGAGACACAACAATTGATCATTGATCTCTTAGCCGTGTGCGGTGCCCCCCTCCACCATAGTCCACCTCGATAATACTGTAGCGGTGCTTAGGCGAAGCCCTGCGTCGGTAGAACATCAACATCATCACCACGCCGTCGTGCTGACGAAACTCTCCCTCAACACTTGGCTGGATCGGAGTTCGAGGGACGTCATCAAGCTCAACGTGTGCTGAACTCGGAGGTGTCGTACGTTCGGTACTTGATCGGTCGGATCGTGAAGAAGTACGACTACATCAGCCGTGTTGTGCTAACGCTTCCGTTTTCGGTCTATGAGGGTACGTGGACCACACTCTCCCCTCTCGTTGCTATGCATCACCATGATCTTGCATGTGCGTAGGAATTTTTTTGAAATTACTACGTTCCCCAACAGTGGCATCCGAGCCAGGTTTTATGCGTTGATGTTATATGCACGAGTAGAACACAAGTGAGTAGTGGCTGATATAAGTCATACCGCTTACCAGCATGTCATACTTTGGTTCGGCGGTATTGTTGGATGAAGCAGCCCGGACCGACATTACGCATACGCTTACGCGAGACTGGTTCTACTGACGTGCTTTGCACACAGGTGGCTGGCAGGTGTCAGTTTCTCCAACTTTAGTTGAACCGAGGGTGGCTATGCCCAGTCCTTGTGAAGGTTAAAACATCACCAACTTGACAAACTATCGTTGTGGTTTTTATGCGTAGGTAAGAACGGTTCTTGCTAAGCTCGCAGCAGCCACTTAAAACTTGCAACAACAAAGTAGAGGAAGTCTAACTTGTTTTTGTAGGGCATGTTGTGATGTGATATGGTCAAGACATGATGCTATATTTTATTGTATGAGATGATCATGTTTTGTAACCGAGTTATCGGCAACTAGCAGGAGCCATATGGTTATCGCTTTATTGTGTGCAATGCAATCGCCCTGTAATGCTTTACTTTATCACTAAGCGCAGAGATAGTCATAGAAGCATAAGATTGGCGAGACGACAACGATGCTATGATGGAGATCAAGGTGTCGCGCCGGTGACGATGGTGATCATGACGGTGCTTCGGAGATGGAGATCACAAGCACAAGATGATGATGGCCATATCATATCACTTGTATTGATTGCATGTGATGTTTATCTTTTATGCATCTTATCTTGCTTTGATTGACGGTAGCATTATAAGATGATCTCTCACTAAATTTCAAGATAAAAGTGTTCTCCCTGAGTATGCACCGTTGCCAAAGTTCGTCGTGCCCAGACACCACGTGATGATCGCGTGTGATAAGCTCTACGTCCATCTACAACGGGTGCAAGCCAGTTTTGCAAACGTGGAATACTCAGGTTAAACTTGACGAGCCTAGCATATGCAGATATGGCCTCGGAACACTGAGACCGAAAGGTCGAGCGTGAATCATATAGTATATATGATCAACATAGTGATGTTCACCATTGAAAGCTACTCCATTTCACGTGATGATCAGTTATGGTTTAGTTGATTTGGATCACGTGATCACTTAGAGGATTAGAGGGATGTCTTTCTAAGTGGGAGTTCTTAAGTAATATGATTAATTGAACTTAAATTTATCATGAACATAGTACCTGATTGTATCTTGCTTGTCTATGTTTGATTGTAGATAGATGTCCCGTGCTATTGTTCCGTTGAAATTTAATGCGTTCCTTGAGAAAGCAAAGTTGAAAGATGATGGTAGCAATTACACGGACTGGGTCCTTAACTTGAGGATTATCCTCATTGCTGCACAGAAGAGTTACGTCCTGGAAGCACCGCTGGGTGTACCACCTGCGCCTGCAACTGCAGACATTGTGAATGCCTGGCAGTCGCGTGTTGATGACTACTCGATAGTTCAGTGTGCCATGCTTTACGGCTTAGAACCGGGACTTCAACGATGTTTTGAATGTCATGGGGCATATGAGATGTTCCAGGAGTTGAAGTTAATATTCCAAAAGAATGCCCGGATTGAGAGATATGAAGTCTCCAATAAGTTCTATAGCTGCAAGATGGAGGAGAATAGTTCTGTCAGTGAGCATATACTCAAGATGTCTGGGTATTGTAATCACTTGATTCAACTGGGAGTTAATCTTCCGGATGATAGCGTCATTGACAGAATTCTCCAATCACTTCCACCTAGCTACAAGAGCTTCGTGATGAACTATAATATGCAAGGGATGGTTAAGACAATTCCCGAGCTCTTCGCAATGCTAAAGGCTGCGGAGGTAGAAATCAAGAAGGAGCATCAAGTGTTGATAGTCAACAAGACCACTAGTTTCAAGAAAAAGGGCAAAGGGAAGAAGAAGGGGAACTTCAAGAAGAACAGCAAGCAAGTTGCTGCTCAGGAGAAGAAACCCAAGTCTGGACCTAAGCCTGAAACTGAGTGCTTCTACTGCAAGCAGACTGGTCACTGGAAGCGGAACTGCTCCAAGTATTTGGCGGATAAGAAGGATGGAAAGGTGAACAAAGGTATATGTGATATACATGTTATTGATGTATACCTTACTAGAGCTCGCAGTAGCACCTGGGTATTTGATACTGGTTCTGTTGCTAATATTTGCAACTCGAAACAGGGACTACGGATTAAGCGAACACTGGCAAAGGACGAGGTGATGATGCGCGTGGGAAATGGTTCCAAAGTCGACGTGATCGCGGTCGGCACGCTACCTCTACATCTACCTTCGGGATTAGTATTAGACCTAAATAATTGTTATTTGGTGCCAGCGTTGAGCATGAACATTATATCTGGATCTTGTTTGATGCGAGACGGTTATTCATTTAAATCAGAGAATAATGGTTGTTCTATTTATATGAGTAATATCTTTTATGGTCATGCACCCTTGAAGAGTGGTCTATTTTTGATGAATCTCGATAGTAGTGATACACATATTCATAATGTTGAAGCCAAAAGATGCAGAGTTGATAATGATAGTGCAACTTATTTGTGGCACTGCCAATTAGGTCATATCGGTGTAAAGCGCATGAAGAAACTCCATACTGATGGACTTTTGGAACCACTTGATTATGAATCACTTGGTACTTGCGAACCGTGCCTCATGGGCAAGATGACTAAAACGCCGTTCTCCGGAACTATGGAGAGAGCAACAGATTTGTTGGAAATCATACATACAGATGTATGTGGTCCGACGAATATTGAGGCTCGTGGCGGATATCGTTATTTTCTCACCTTCACAGATGATTTAAGCAGAAATGGGTATATCTACTTAATGAAGCATAAGTCTGAAACAATTGAAAAGTTCAAAGAATTTCAGAGTGAAGTTGAAAATTATCGTAACAAGAAAATAAAGTTTCTACGATCTGATCATGGAGGAGAATATTTGAGTTACGAGTTTGGTCTACATTTGAAACAATGTGGAATAGTTTCACAACTCACGCCACCCGGAACACCACAGCGTAATGGTGTGTCCGAACGTCGTAATCGCACTTTACTTGATATGGTGCAATCTATGATGTCTCTTACAGATTTACCGCTATCGTTTTGGGGTTATGCTTTAGAGACGGCCGCATTCACGTTAAATAGGGCACCATCAAAATCCATTGAGACGATGCCTTATGAACTATGGTTTGGCAAGAAACCAAAGTTGTCATTTCTTAAAGTTTGGGGCTGCGATGCTTATGTGAAAAACCTTCAACCTGATAAGCTCGAACCCAAATCGGAGAAATGTGTCTTCATAGGATACCCAAAGGAGACTATTGGGTACACCTTCTATCACAGATCCGAAGGCAAGACATTCATTGCTAAGAATGGATCCTTTCTAGAGAAGGAGTTTCTCTCGAAAGAAGTGAGTGGGAGGAAAGTAGAACATGATGAGGTAACTGTACCTGCTCCCTTATTGAAAAGTAGTTCATCACAGAAACCGGTTTCTGTGACACCTACACTAATTAGTGAGGAAGTTAATGATGATGATCATGAAACTTCAGATCAAGTTGTTACTGAACCTTGTAGATCAACCAGAGTAAGATCCGCACCAGAGTGGTACGGTAATCCTGTTCTGGATGTCATGCTACCAGATCATGATGAACCTATGAATTATGAAGAAGCGATGGTGAGCCCAGATTCCGCAAAATGGCTTGAGGCCATGAAATCTGAGATGGGATCCATGTATGAGAACAAAGTGTGTACTTTGGTTGACTTGCCCGATGATCGGCAAGCAATTGAGAATAAATGGATCTTCAAGAAGAAGACTGACGCTGATGGTAATGTTACTGTCTACAAAGCTCGACTTGTTGCGAGAGGTTTTCGACAAGTTCAAGGGATTGACTACAATGAGACCTTCTCACCCGTAGCGATGCTTAAGTCTGTCCGAATCATGTTAGCAATTGCCACGTTTTATGATTATGAAATATGGCAGATGGATGTCAAAATTGCATTCTTGATTGGATTTCTGGAAGAAGAGTTGTATATGATGCAACCGGAAGGTTTTGTCGATCCAAAGGGAGCTAACAAAGTGTGCAAGCTCCAGCGATCCATTTATGGACTGGTGCAAGCCTCTCGGAGTTGGAATAATGGCTTTGATAGTGTGATCAAAGCATTTGGTTTTATACAGACTTTTGGAGAAGCCTGTATTTACAAGAAAGTGAGTGGGAGCTCTGTAGCATTTCTGATATTATATGTGGATGACATATTGCTGATTGGAAATGATATAGAATTTCTGGATAGAATAAAGGGATACTTGAATAAGAGTTTTTCAATGAAAGACCTCGGTGAAGCTGCTTATATATTGGGCATTAAGATCTATAGAGATAGATCAAGACGCTTAATTGGACTTTCACAAAGCTCATACTTTGACAAAGTTTTGAAGAAGTTCAAAATGGATCAAGCAAGGAAAGGGTTCTTCTCTGTGTTACAAGGTGTGAAGTTGAGTAAGACTCAATGCCCGACCACTGCAGAAGATAGAGAGAAAATGAAAGATGTTCCCTATGCTTCAGCCATAGGCTCTATCGTGTATGCAATGCTGTGTACCAGACCTGATGTGTGCCTTGCTATAAGTCTAGCAGGGAGGTACCAAAGTAATCCAGGAGTGGATCACTGGACAACGGTCAAGAACATCCTGAAGTACCTGAAAAGGACTAAGGATATGTTTCTCGTTTATGGAGGTGACAAAGAGCTCATCATAAATGGTTACGTTGATGCGAGCTGTCACACTGATCTGGATGATTCTAAATCGCAAACTGGATACGTGTTTACATTGAACGGTGGAGCTGTCAGTTGGTGAAGTTCTAAACAAAGCGTCGTGGCAGGATCTACGTGTGAAGTGGAGTACATAGCTGCTTCGGAAGCAGCAAATGAAGGAGTCTGGATGAAGGAGTTCATATCCGATCTAGGTGTCATACCTAGTGCATCGGGTCCAATGAAAATCTTTTGTGACATACTAGAGCAATTGCCTTAGCGAAGGAATCCAGATTTCACAAGAGAACCAAGCACATCAAGTGATGCTTCAATTCCATCTGGGATTTAGTCCAGGTGGGAGACATAGAAATTTGCAAGATACATACAGATCTGAATGTTGTAGACCCGTTGACTAAGCCTCTTCCACGAGCAAAACATGATCAGCCCCAAAGCTCCATGTGTGTTAGAATCATTACTGTGTAATCTAGATTAATGACTCTAGTGCAAGTGGGAGACTGAAGGAAATATGCCCTAGAGGCAATAATAAAGTTCTTATTTATTTCCTTATATCATGATAAAAGTTTATTATTCATGCTAGAATTGTATTAACAGGAAACATAATACATGTGTGAATATATAGACAAACAGAGTGTCACTAGTATGCCTCTACTTGACTAGCTTGTTAATCGAAGATGGTTCTGTTTCCTAACCATAGACATGAGTTGTCATTTAATTAACGGGATCACATCATTAGGAGAATGATGTGATTGACATGACCCATTCCGTTAGCTTAGCACACAATCGTTTAGTATGCTGCTATTGCTTTCTTCATGACTTATACATGTTCCTATGACTATGAGATTATGCAACTCCCGTTTACCGGAGGAACACTTTGTGTGCTACCAAACATCACAACGTAACTGGGTGATTATAAAGGTGCTCTACAGGTGTCTTCGAAGGTACTGTTGGGTTGGCGTATTTCGAGATTAGGATTTGTCACTCCGATTGTCAGAGAGGTATCTCTGGGCCCTCTCGGTAATGCACATCACTTAAGCCTTGCAAGCATTGCAACTAATGAGTTAGTTGCGGGATGATGTATTACAGAATGAGTAAAGAGACTTGCCGGTAACGAGATTGAACTAGGTATTGAGATACCGACGATCGAATCTCGGGCAAGTAACATATCGATGACAAAGGGAACAACGTATGTTGTTATGCGGTCTGACCGATAAAGATCTTCGTAGAATATGTAGGAGCCAATATGAGCATCCAGGTTCCGCTATTGGTTATTGACCAAAGACGTGTCTCGGTCTTGTCTACATAGTTCTCGAACCCGTAGGGTCCGCACGCTTAACGTTACAATGACAGTTTATTATGAGTTTATTGTTTTTGATGTACCGAAGGTTGTTCGAAGTCCCGGATGTCATCACGGACATGACGAGGAGTCTCAAAATGGTCGAGACATGAAGATTGATATATTGGAAGCCTATGTTTGGATATCGGAAGTGTTCCGGGTGAAATAGTGATTTTACCGGAGTACCGGAGGGGTTATCGGAACCCCCCGGAGGCTATTGGGCCTTATGGGCCCAAGTGGAGGAAGAGGAGAGGCGGCCAAGGGTCAGCCGTGCGCCCCTCCCCCCCCCCCCAAGTCCGAATTGGACAAGAAAGGGGGGCGGCACCCCCCCTTTTCCTTTCCCCTCTCTCCTCTTTCCACCCCAAGTCCTAATCCAACTAGGAAAAAGGAGGGGAGTCCTACTCCCGGTGGGAGTAGGACTCCTCCGGCGCGCCTCCTCCTATGACCGACTGCACCCCCTTGCTCCTTTATATACGGGGGCAGGGGGCACCCCAGAGACACAAAAATTGATCATTGATCTCTTAGCCATGTGTGGTGCCCCCCTCCACCATAGTCCACCTCGATAATACTGTAGCGGTGCTTAGGCGAAGCCCTGCATCGGTAGAACATCAACATCATCACCACGCCGTCGTGCTGACGAAACTCTCCTTCAATACTCGGCTGGATCGGAGTTCGAGGGACGTCATTGAGCTGAACGTGTGCTAAACTCGGAGGTGCCGTATGTTCGGTACTTGATCGGTCGGATCGTGAAGACGTACGACTACATCAGCCGTGTTGTGCTAACGCTTCCGTTTTCGGTCTACGAGGGTACGTGGACAACACTCTCCCCTCTCGTTGCTATGCATCACCATGATCTTGCGTGTGCGTAGGAATTTTTTTTGAAATTACTACGTTCCCCAACAGATCTCCCCGACAACGGCGCCAGAAATGGCTCGTTGATGGGAGATCAAATCTTGACTTGACTTGGTGCAACCTCCCTGGCAACGGCGCCAGAAATCCTTCTTGCTACCTCTTGAGCACTGCATTGGTTTCCCCTTGAAGAGGAAAGGGTGATGCAGCAAAGTAGCGTAAGTAGTTCCCTCAGTTTTTGAGAACCAAGGTATCAATTCAGTAGGAGACTACACGCAAGTCACCTCGCACCTACACAAACAGATAAGAACCTTGCAACCAAGGCGATAAAGGGGTTGTCAATCCCTTCACGGCCACTTGCAAAAGTGAGATCTGATAGAGATAATAAGATAAATATTTTTGGTATTTTTATGATATAGATTGAAAGTAAAGATTGCAAAGTAAAATAGATTGGAAACTTATATGATGGGAAAATAGACCCAGGGGCCATAGGTTTCACTAGTGGCTTCTCTCAAGATAGCATAAGTATTGCGGTGGGTAAACAAATTACTGTCGAGCAATTGATAGATAAGTGCATAATTTGAGAATATCTAGGCATGATCATGTATATAGGCATCACGTCCGCGACAAGTAGACCAAAACGATTCTCCATCTACTACTATTACTCCACACATCGACCGCTATCCAGCATGCATCTAGAGTATTAAGTTCATAAGAACAGAGTAACGCATTAGGCAAGATGACATGATGTGGAGGGATAAACTCAAGCAATATGATATAAACCCCATCTCTTTATCCTCGATGGCCAAAATACAATACATGCCTTGCTGCCCCTGCTGTCACTGGGAAAGGACACCACAAGATTGAACCCAAAGCTAAGCACTTCTCCCATTGCAAGAAAGATCAATCTAGTAGGCCAAACCAAACTGATAATTCAAAGAGACTTAAAAAGATAACAAATCATACATAAAAGATTTCAGAGAAGAATCAAATATTGTTCATAGATAATCTTGATCATAAACCCACAATTCATCGGATCTCGACAAACACACCGCAAAAATAATTACATCGAATAGATCTCCAAGAAGATCGAGGAGAACTTTGTATTGAGATCCAAAGAGAGAGAAGAAGCCATCTAGCTAATAATATGGACCTGAAGGTCTGTGGTAAACTACTCACACAACATTGGAGAGGCTATGGTGTTGATGTAGAAGCCCTCCGTGATCGATCCACCCTCCGGCGGAGCTCCAGAAAAGGCCCCAAGATGGATCTCTTGGGTACAGAAGGTTGCGGCAGTGGAAATAGGGTTTCTTGGTGCTTGTCGGTGTCAAAACCGGCGGATCTCGTGTAGGGGGTGCTGAACTGTGTGTCTAGGCCGGATGGTAACAGGAGGCAAGGGACACGAAGTTTTACCCAGGTTAGGGCCCTCGTGATGGAGGTAAAACCCTACGTCCTGCTTGATTAATATTGATGATATGGGTAGTACAAGAGTAGATCTACCGCGAGATCGGAGAGGCTAAACCCTAGAAGCTAGCCTATGGTATGATTGTTGTTTTGTATGTTGTCCTACGCACTAAAACCCTCCGGCTTATATAGACACCAGAGAGGGTTAGGGTTACACAAAGTCGGTTACAATGGTAGGAGATCTACATATCCGTATCGCCAAGCTTGCCTTCCACGCCAAGGAAAGTCCCTTTCGGACATGGGACGAAGTCTTCAATCTTGTATCTTCATAGTCCAGGAGTCCGGCTGAAGGTATAGTCCAGCCATCCGGACACCCCCTAATCCAGGACTCCCTCAGTAGCCCCTGAACCAGGCTTCAATGACGACGAGTCGGGCACACATATTGTCTTCGGCATTGCATGGCGGGTTCCTCCTCCAAGTACTTCATAGAAGATTCTGAACACAAAGATAGTGCCCGGCTCTGCAAAATAAGTTTCCACATATGGCCATAGAGAGAATAATATTTACACAGATCTAATCTGCTGACGTATTCCGTAGTGCGACATCGCACCACGGCCAAGCCTTTATTCGAATCGTTTTATCATCCCACCTCAGCGCGTCATGCGTGGCGGTTTCCTTGGCACATCTTGTTAAAGCAGAGATCGTGTCCCCTTATTCCGGGATTCTCATCAATACGGGCGTGGGTAACCCAACCGCTTCTAGGACTCCTAGACTATAGGCAAGTCCAAACGGCCACATAGAGGACGCTTGATATTCACCCTCTTTATAAAGGGACAAGGCTCTTACTTTTTTCCCTCCCGTGCTCAATCGAATCCTTCCCCCACCTCAAGCTCAAACACCCAAGGTTCAGGTCAGGTGCTCCGAACCTTCAATCTTGTCCGGATCTAGCCTTCAAGGCCGATGGGTGCCTTCCTCCGTCACGGAAGAAGACATCAAAAAGTTGAGGGAGGCCAGATATCTGACCGCCGAGGTTGTGCATCGGCTGCCCGCCCGAGGGCAGGTCGTCCCCTCCCCCGAACCCAACGAGAACGTCATGTTTGTCTCCCACTTCCTCCGAGGTCTAGGCATTGCTCTGGATCCTTTCGTCAGGGGTTTGATGTTTTATTACGGGCTAGATTTCCATGATCTAGCTCCGGATTCGTTTCTTCATATCACGACATTTATTGTCGTGTGTGAGGCCTTACTCCGGGTTACCCCTCACTTTGGCCTGTGGCTCAAGACCTTTGAAGTAAAGCCGAAGATGATCAAGGGGTAACATGCAGCGTGTGGAGGTGCCTCAATATGCAAGATGACGGGAGCTCCATGGCCCAAAGGTTCCATTCCAGAGGTGTCTGAATTGTGGCAACAGGAGTGGTTCTACATCACGGCTCCTAGAAGTGCCAAGTGGGCAGCCGCCCCAGTTTTCTGCTCGGGCCCTCCACCACAACTGATGTCATGGATCAGCAGAGGTCTGAGCTGGGGTCCAGCCAAGGACGTGCCTATACTGCAAAGCCTCATTCGAGATCTCTCTTCAATGGAGATTTTAGTTTGGTTGCGGTAATACAAGTTATACTGGTTCGTCAAATCCAGCCTTGCAAACGCCGGCCCCTTCGCTTGTGCGAGTTCAATCCCGAGGGGCCGCGTGTCATTCAAAATTTCCTCGGCCTGACGCATGAGGAGATGTACAAGTCATTCTTCGGACCTCAGGTAGAGTGTCCAGAAATTACCGAGGACGTGGGCCTGAGCAGTAACCGCGCCGCCGAACAGGTAAGGAATCTTCCGGCCAAACATACTATCTCTCACTTGTTACGAAGTTATTTCTGAGAGTTCGCTTTTTGACCAGGACTGGCTGACAAAGGCGAAGTTGAATCGGTGTTCGGCCCCCCTCCCTAAGGGTTTGGAGAATCCGGTATTGGAAAATATGCTCCAGGTCGCACCTTCCCCGGAGCCCTTGAAGGAAGATAATGGGGAGGATAATACGGGCGGATGCGGGCCCCCAACGTTGCCCATTCTAATCGAGGGAGCGAGCGTCTCCATGAAGGAAGACGACCGGAGGAGGAAAAGGACTGCGCCCGGGGATTCGGAAGCCGAAGCTTCCAAACGGGAGAAGAAGTCTCCCATAGAGGGTCCTACCTTGGGGGGGTGCTTTTGTCACACAAAGTCCGCGGGGGGATCAATTCTCCAACGAGTCGTAAGTGACCCGAAATACTTTAATAGTACAGGTATGCCATCTTTTTCTTCTGAGAAAATAACCACCGCATATATCTTTGCAGTTCGGGTCTTAGCCCGTGTAACTCCCTCGATGTGGCTATATCTCCCACATGTTGAAACATGACTTAGAGGCATAACCGCATTGAAAGCAATGTCGCAAGTGTGGTAATCTTCACACAACCCATGTAATACATAAGGGAAAGAGATACATAGTTGGCTTACCTCGCCACTTCACACAATTACATGAATAAAGCATTACATCAACCAGATACAATCAAGGCCCGACTACGGAGCCAAAATAAAAGAAGACTACCCCAAAAGCTACACAGATCCCCGATCGACCCCAACTGGGCTCCACTACTGATCAACTAGAACGAAGCAACACAAAGGACAAGATCTTCATCGAGCTCCTCCTTGAGCTTGGTTGCGTCATCTGCACGGTTCAACGGCACCAGCAAACTGCACGGGGACTCAGCAATCTCACACCCTCACGATCAAGACTATTTAAGCTTATGGGTAAGGTAAAAGGTATGAGGTGGAGCTGCAGCAAGCGACTAGCATATATGGTGGCTAACATACGCAAATGAGAGCGAGAAGAGAAGGCAAAGCACGGTCGATAAAAGTATGATCAAGAAGTGATCCTAGAACAACCTACGTCAAGCATAACTCCAACACCGTGTTCACTTCCCGGACTCCGCCGAGAAGAGACCATCACGGTTACACACGCGGTTGATGTATTTTAATTAAGGTCAACTTCAGGTTTTCTACAACCGGACATTAACAAATTCCCATATGCCCATAACCGTGGGCATGACTTTTGAAAGTTCAAATCCCTGCAGGGGTGTCCCAACTTAGCCCATCACAAGCTCTCACGGTCAACGAAGGATATTCCTTCTCCCAAGACATTCCGATCAGACTCGGCATCCAGGTTACAAGACATTTCGACAATGGTAAAACAAGTCCAGCAACACTGCCCGAATGTGCCGACAAATCCCGATAGGAGCTGCACATATCTCATTCTCACGGCACACCGGATTGTCCAAGGTACGGGTAGGCCAGCCCAGAGTTGCCCCTGGTGGCCACCGGCAGCTGACAGGTTGGACCAATACTCAGAGGAGCACTGGCCCGGGGGGGTTAAAATAATGATGACCCTCAGGAGCGCGACTCCCAAGGGAAAAGAAAAAGGCTAGGTGGCGAATGGTAAAACCAATGTTGGGCATTGCTAGAAGAGTTTTATTCAAGGTGAACTGTCAAGGGGTTCCCATTATAGCCCAACCGTGTAAGGAACGCAAAATCCGGAACATAACACCGATATGATGGAAACTAGGGCGGCAAGAGTGGAACAAAACACCAGGCATAAGGCCGAGCCTTCCATCCTTTACCAAGTATATAGATGCATTAATTAAGTAAGAGATATTGTGATATCCCAACAAGTAAACATGTTCCAACAAGGAACAACATCTCCATGTTCCAACAAGGAACAAACTTCAATCTTCACTTGCAACTAACAATGCTATAGGAGGGGCTGAGCAAAGCGGTAACATATCCAAACAATGGTTTGTTAGGACAAGGTGGGTTAGAGGCTTGGCTTAACAATATGGGAGGCATGATAAGCAAGTGGTAGGTATCGCAGCATAGACATAGCAAAAGAGCGAGCATCTAGCAAGCAAAGATAGAAGTGATTTCGAGGGTATGATCATCTTGCTTGAGATCCCGCAAGGAAGAAGAACGAGTCCAAGAAGAAGACAAACAGACGTAGTCGAATGAATCCTCACAAATGCGACGTTATCGGAACTAACCCGAAGAAGCAACACCGGAAAGAAAGCAAACAATATAGTAAACAACCACCACATAATCATGGCATGATGCACAATCAAGTATGATGCATGTCTGGTTTAATGAGGCATGGCATGGCAAAATGCACAAACAATCCTACAAATTAAATGGAGCTCAATATGCAACGAGTTGCATATTGACGAAACACCACATGACTTATTTAGTTCTCTCATGTTTATGTACTCAACAATATTAAATGTTGATTATCATGACAAGGGGTGAAGCATATGAAAACTACCTATCTAGGCAAGTTTAAATGAGGCCGGAACAACAAAACAACAAGTCCAGAAAAATCCCCATATGCATATTTTGAATTTGGTACTGTTCTGCCCTAAACACAATTTTAATATTGTTAAACAGTAAAACAAAGTGCACCATGTTAAACTAGGCATTTTCCACCCCATTTACATATAAAGTTATGAAATAAATCATTTTAACATGGCATTTAAGCAAAATTAAACAAACAGCAAGTTTAAACATTTTAAACATGGATGAAATTTGCACAGTGTTAAAGAACATGAAAATCCGAGCAAGATGCATATATGGTATGTTTCATTTGGATGCAAGGATATTTGGCTATAAACAATTAAAGACAATGGCAATTATGTAAATATGCAATGTAGTAGACAAATAGCAAAACGCAAGGCTGATAAAAAAACACAATCGGGCCGAACTGCAAGAATATGCAGCGGCCCAGGAGGATTTGGCCCGAGTGACAGTGTGTGTGCAGAACGTAAAATAGTGCAAAAATTGAGACGCCTGGGACTCGAACCCAGCACCTCATAGTTAAAAACTGAGCGCGCTGACCAACCCGGTTGAGACTTGTTTCTGTGAAATTGAGGAAGCTTATTTACTTGAGCAAGCTATAGAAGGCTGAGCCTTCCGAGCCATGGCATCACGGCGATGCTCGCCGGCGACGAAAGCAAGCAAAATAGCGGGGATTCAAGCTACCGGACAGCGGCGGGCTGGCGGAAAACTGCGAAGGTACGGTTGCGCGAGCGGTGGAGCAAGGTAGGATCTCGTCTCAACCATGGCAGCGAGGCACGGCGAGGCAGTGGTAGTGTGCAAAAGCACGGGCATTAGTCACGTAGGAGGCACGGCAAGGCGGACGCTTGCGGGGAGTGCGTGTGAGGATGCATGCAAAGGTGAGGCGTGCAGAGGCTCGGTCTTGGAAACACCATGAACACCCAGCAACTTGCCGGCGATGACGGCAAGCAAAGCAGTGGCTGCCGGTGCAGCAGAACACCGGCGGGGGTGCGGGTTTGGAAGGTGGATGCGCAGGCGGTGATGCGGGCGCAACAAAGGTTCGGGTGTGCGGGATCCCAAGGACGAGCTCGTGCTCGCTTCGGACACGCCGGCTGCAGAGGCATGCAAGGGACGATGAGGCTTCGGTCGAGCGCGAGAGCTGCTGGCTACAGATGCATGCGGGGAGGTGTGGCAGTGAAGGTGCTGCAAGGGCAACATGAGCAATGAAGCCAGCGGGCATGTGTGGGAGCAGTAGCTTGCAGTCATGGCGGCGATGCATGGCGAGGCAGGAGCTACAGTGGGGCTGGACGAGCATGATACAGCAACCCCAACACTACAGGAAAACGTTGCAGACTTCGCCGGAGCACCGACAGCTAGACGAAGGCACGAACCTAGTGACGCGTACAGGGATCGATCGGCAACAGGAAAGATTAGGGATGGGTCTGGGCATACCTAGTATACCTGGGACAAGAAGATGTGGCCGGGGACGCAGCAGATCGACGGCGGGGAGGCGAAGATCTCCGGTGGACTTGCTGTCCATGAAGCAGAGGAAGCAGGGGAGGAGGCCGTCGGCGTGGAACTTGGCGATCCGACTCGGGGAAGACGTCTGACCTGGCGTAGTCAACATCGAGGAAGAAGATGGACATGCTGGAGACGACTGTGGTGGCCTCCGACCAAGCAGGAGACGCCGAAGCTCTTGGTGGTGCTCTCTGTTCTTGAAGAAGAAGAAGAAGAGGAAGAAGAACCAGAGGAAGTAGAGGCCTTGAGGCGGTGGCGAGAGGGGGAAGAGGGAAACCCTAGGGCGTGGGCTTGGGGCTTAAAAGGAGGGGGAGAAGACGACGCGACCTCGGCGTCCGTGAAGCTCACGGTGCAAGCGCGAGCGCTTTGTCTCTGGAACAGAGACGGCAACACAATGGGGCAGGTGGCCGTGAACAGAGTTGGGCCAGGTGGGCTGCGTTGGAGCTGCTACTAGGCTTGGTTGGGCTGCGGGTGAGGGGAAAGGCCCAAGTGGCTGCACTGGGAGGGCTTTCCTTTCCTTCTTGAATCTGTAAATTTGAAATTCGCAGCTGAAGAAAAGGAAAATGCCATGGAGGTAGGAAATGAATTTGGCAGATATAAGAGTATCCTCATGCTCCAGGAATTATGCTCTATTGGATAAAATTCGTTTGGACATTTTAGAGGTAGAAAAATAATTCAAGCTTGAATTAGATTCAGACTTGAGCCATTTTTGGACCCAATCAAAACAACTCCGAAGGATCTGAAATTTGATAGAGAAGGTGTAGGCATGGTTTACGGAATTTAGAAAGATAGTGAACATTTCTTTGGAGCAGAAAAAATGCCACTTGCAATAATTGGGAGAAAAGAAAGAATTGGAAGCGTTGACTTGGTTTTGATGAAACTTGGTGGAACCAAATTGGAGCTTGAGGACAAGAAAAGGGAAGGCAAGAGGAAGAACACACCCAAGCACACAAATGGAAACAAGGCAACACGAACATGATGGATGCAAATGCACATGGCAACATACATGAAGATGGAATGCACAAAGTGAGAAGAAAAGATAACACAGGCATGATGATGCAACAATTTATTATCACAATCATGGCAACCCATACATGGAAACAACAAAGTAAATGGAAGGCAACTGGAGCATCGGTCGCGGGGCGTCACAACCCCTCTCAAATGAGCTCGTCTTCGGGGGATCTTCTTCCGGAGATGATGGAGAGCGAAACGCACCCTCCTGACTCCTTCGCTCCAGAAGCGGGCGACCCTAAAGTGTCGTCGCGGAGGGCCTCTCCGGGTCTGGTGAGGCCAGAAGATAATCCCATTGACCCTCGAAGCTCCCAGTGTCCGGCTCCCGAAGAGAGTGGAAAAAAGAGTTCGGCACCATCTGGTGTGCGAACGGATGTTCTGAGGGAGTTGGTGGGGCGAGCGGCCATCTCAGATGAACATCGTGTGCTGATGAATACGGTGATGGAGAGAATCTCGTCCGCCGAAAGCGGATTGCATGAAGCTTTTATGAGTCTACTAACAGGCTTTGAGGTACGGAAAATAATGTATGATAGTCCTGCACATGCTAGGTGTGCCCTGTGTAGATAGTAGCCCTTGAGACTCTGGTTGTCGTCGGAAACGACGACGAACAGAGGATCATATTCCCAGGTAATAGCCATACTGCCTCTATGTGCAGGTGATGGAAGCTCCATTGGCTAGCCGGACTAGCAAGTTTGCCCATTTAAAACGGCAGTTGGATGCGGCAGACGCCGACATCGAGCTTGTTAACCAAAGGCTTGACGAGGCATAGGGTAAGTGTCATTATCTGGTAAACGCCACATAGTAAGAGCAGCATGATGCCAGTATCTTTAATATGTTGGGACTGCAGATGGAGCTGCCACTGTTGAAGCCTTGCGGGCAGAACTTGCCCAAGCCAAGGAACAAGCGATGTTTAGTAGTGCGGCTGCTTTGAAGGCGGTCGAAGAGTTGAAAACCGAGAAGGTCGCGCATGGCGAGAGCCGAGATAAGATGGCCAAGATGGCCATAGAATTAAAATCCGCCGCCGACCGTTGCCAGGTTCTTGAAAAGGAAAACCTAGCGAAGGCATCAGACTTTGAGAAGGCTGCTGCGATGAGAAAAGACATCTGCTCTGCTATGAGGGCGAAGAAGGAGGAGCTGCGGGAAGCCGGGGATATTGTAGCTGGGAAATCCTTTATGTTGCGGAGGAAGTTCGGAGATCCACGGTATGCCTCTCTGGATCGGCTGTGGAGTTCGGAGGATGTGTATATGGATTTGGCGCCGAGCGCTGCCGATGTGGCCAAGTACTTCTTGGGTCAGATGGACCATGAAGTGGACCAGCTGTTTTGGATACAATTCCATTCTCCCGAGCGTCCGCTTTCATTGACCGACCAATTAGCCGAATGGGCCGAACTAAATAGGTTGTCCGGACTCGCCATGAGGTCCGTTGTGGATCAGCTATGGCCGGAAAGGCCAAAACCGAACAGCTATTTCAGCTTGGTGCAACAGCTCCTTGACGTGGTGCCGCGCATTAATGCCGTGAAGAGGTCAGCGTGCATAGAGGGCTCACGGATGGCCTTTGCCCGTGTTAAAGCATACTGGGCGGAGATGGATGCTACCACTGTTGCAGCGCGGGATTCGGCCATAGGTCAAATGGCTGCTGAGCACTACTTTGAAGAAGTTCTTGAGGGTGCTCGTTTGATAGAGACCCAGTGCTCAAAAAATATTATGTTTGAGTGATATGTAATCTCATTGTAAGCGAAATGCTTTTATAAATTTTTATAAGACTATTTTTATACTTTTGCCTGAAAGTAATATGATGCCTCCTGGGCGGCCGTTTATGTATACATGTGTATAACCTGAAAGATTGCAGCCGTCGGCTTCGACCCCCACACATATAATGCGGAGGTGCTCGCAAAAAACACGCGTTCACACTTAACCCAATGTCTTGGTCCTATTAAGGAGGTGATAGCGGAGCGAGCGAGGCAACCGGACTATAATGCTTTAACACTTTCACTTAGTCATAGGAGTTTGATAGTGGGGCTACTAGATAGCCCCTGGTGGCTCTGCACTCTCCTGATCCCGGGGTGCGTACATTCCTGGCCGAAAAACGGCCCTTCGTTAAGGCGGAGGAATTCTAACATTCCAACAGGTCATCGAGTGGTTGACCAGTCTCACGCTATATCATGACAGTCAGTTTTCGGCTTTCTCTACTGAGGTGCTCGTCCAGATGAACTAGGGCACAATCGTTGTAGTTCTCCTGGTACTACCTTAGCCGGTAAAGCAGAACGTAAGGCACCAAAACACAGGAGCCGGGCAAACCCAACATTTGACCAAAGACAATGATTCAGAGCTGATGCATATAGGGCCAAACTCGCGACGCAGAACACTCCCTAAGGTATTCGGTCTTTGTGTTATAAACCGGGCCTAAATAATGGCCTTTGTAAGAAGCCCCTTGTGTCCAGGTACGTGCATTGTTCTGGCGTGGCCACATGCCAAGACATCAGCATCCTTCTCAACGGTGGATATGAATCAACAAGAGACAGTAAAAAAGGTTTACACAGGGTCTTAATCTAAAAAGAATCCTTGGGGCGGGTCCCCTTTGTCTCCGTTGTGCCGTATCCTGGACGGGTGTAGCACGATGATCGTCTGTAAAAGAGAGGAATTTAGGTGAAAAAGTTGTCGTGCAAAAAGGATAGTTTCTAAAGAAACCATGTATAATTCAAGATGAGAAGAAATCGCCACTTGTCTGTGCGCGTTGAGCCCCTTGTATTGACAAATAGGGGTGCCGGACTTGATTAGTTGTGTCTAAGGTCTTGACGACCTATTGGATGCTTTCGCTGGTCCGGGCGCCTTTAGTGTGCGGCTGCCAAGGCAGCCGCACTCTCTTCGGCGCGCAGAGATCGCTTGATATTTCCTTTCACTGAAATGATGCCACGTGGACCGGGCATCTTGAGTGTGAGGGAGGCATAGTGTGGTATTGCATTAAAGCGAGCGAAAGCTTCGCGTCCGAGCAGTGCTTGATAGCCACTTTGGAACGGAGCGATGTGGAAGGTTAAATGCTCGCGACGGAAGTTATCGGGGGAGCCGAATATAACTTGTAGTAGGAGGGAGCCCATACAACGAGCCCCTGGGCCTGGCATTACTCCTTTAAAGGTAGTATTGCTATGGCGTATTTTTGTTGGGTCTAACCCCATCCCGCGGATGGTATCCTGATATATTAGGTTTAGACTGCTGCCACCGTCCATCAAGACTCGTGTGAAGTGATATCCGCCAATTAATGGGTCTAATACCAGGGCAGCCCATCCTGCGTGTCGGATACTTGCTGAGTAATCGCGATGGTCAAAAATGATCGGTTGAGACGACCAGTGGCAGGACTTTGCGGTGACAGGCACTTGGGTATATTTTCCTGGGAGTGCCGCGTTGTTTTTTCCCTTGATCACGTGTAACACGTTTACTGTTTTGACTTCTGGTGGAAATTTCTTTTGTTCCCCAGTGTCTTTCTTGGGAGGCTCGTCCTCGTCTTCACTTGGTGTATCCTCCCCCTTGTGTACGGCGTTGAGCTTGCCGGACTGCTTCAAGACCCAACATTCTCTATGGGTATGATTAGCCGGTTTACCAGGGGTACTATGGATCTGACATACTTGGTCCAGAATTTTGTTGAGGCTGGACAATTCATCCCTGGTGCCTTTAGAGGGCAGCTTTTGCTGATCTGGCCAAGAGCTTTTGAATCCGGTGTTTACTGCCGTGCCCTTTGTGTTGTCTTCTTTATTCCGGCATTTGTTATTGATGTTGCGCCGTGATATCCCGTTTCCATCTCTAACTTCAGATGTACTGGGGTCGCTGGTGCTGCATCTGCCTAGCCAGCTGTCCTCACCCACGCAAAAGCGGGTTATGAGGCTTGTTAATGCGGCCATCGTTCTCGGCTTATTTTGGCCAAGGTGTCTGGCGAGCCATTCGTCACGGACGCTATGCTTAAAAGCTGCCAAGGCTTCGGCGTCCGGACAGTCGATAATCTGGTTCTTTTTAGTAAGAAACCTGTTCCAAAGCTTTCGGGCTGACTCTCCGGGCTCTTGAGTTATATGACTCAAATCGTCCGCATCCGGAGGTCGGACATAAGTCCCTTGAAAATTTGCCCGAAAGGCGTCTTCGAGCTCTTCCCAACTTCCAATGGAGCTTTTGGGGAGGCCTTTGAGCCAGTGACGAGCTGGCCCTTTGAGCTTGAGGGGTAGGTACTTGATGGCGTGGAGATCATCTCCTTGAGCCATATGGATATGAAGGATGTAGTCCTCATTCCAGACCCCAGGGTCTGTTGTTCCGTCGTATGCCTCTATGTTTACGGGTTTGAATCCCTCTGGAAATTCATGGTCTAGCACCTCATCAGTGAAACATAGGGGGGGTGCGGCACCCTTGTAGCTGGGTGTACCGCATTGTTCGGATGTTTGTTGTGTTGCATTGTATGCTGGGGCGCGCTTGCATGGTCCATAGATGGATCTTGTTGCGTCGTCCTTTGGGTGCGGGCCCTCGCATGGGTCGCGTGTTGTATTGTGAGTGGCGTTGTATGCCGCTCTGTGTTGGTAGAGGGGTCGTCTATCCGGCCAGGTGGCTGCTTTGATATTTGGTTGTGGGGGGTCTGAGGCCCCCTCATCGAATTCAGGTAGCAGCTTCCGCTTTGGGTAGCTCTTGGAGGGGCGATTGTCGCCGTACCTCGCTGCTGTGTTGAGTATTTTACTCCATCTGATTTGGAGTGTGTCTTGCGCAGCCTTGAGCCTTTGCTTCTGCTTTTTAAGACTTCTCGCACTGGCAACAAGCCTTGTACGGGCATTCTGCTGCTCCGGGTGCCTGTCCGGCATTATGTCGTCCAGACTATTATCCTTGATAGAATTTGTTTGTTCGGTTTGATTATCCGGATTGCCGTTGTCTGGCAGCGGTTCGCCCTGCTCCAGTGCTGGGTCTGTGTGATCGTTATTTCTGTCGAGGTGGGATTTGGGGCGGCGCTTGCGTCGCCGCCTTGACAGCTTCTCGAGGGAACAAGCCTTCGGTGCGTCCTTCCGCTCCTCGTCGTCATCTTTTGGTGCGTCCACCATGTATACGTCATATGGTGAGGTGGGCGGTGGTTCTTCTTCGCCTCCCACATCGTCGTCCATACCGTCGATGTTTTCAGAGTCGAAGTCGAGCATGTCGGTTAAATCATCGACAGTGGCTACAAAGTGGGTGGTGGGTGGGCTTCGAATTTCTTCATCGTCCGTATCCCAACCTTGCTAACCATAGTCCGGCCAGGGCTCTCCTGATAAAGAGAGAGACTTTAGTGTCTTCAGAATATCGCCGAAAGGCGAGTGCTGAAAGACGTCCGCGGCGGTAAACTCCATGATCGGCGCCCAATCAGATTCGATCGGCAGGGGCGCAGAGGGTTCGGAGTCCGGGGAGGAGTCCGGCTCCTTGGAGTCACGAGTCTCGCGGAGTCTGGGGCGGGTGTTTGGCTCGATCGCCGTTGGGATCGCAGCCTCCGAGGCGGCGTCCAACCACCGATCCTTGATCGGCGCGGTCGGCTCCGAATTAAGGGTCGAAGCCGATGTGGGTGCGGCCTCCAGGGCACTGTTCGGCGGCAGAGCTAGATCATGCTCGTTGTGACAGTGCGGCGCGCTCGGCAGTGGCTCGAATCCGTCGAAGATCAAGTCCCCGCGGATGTCAGCCATGTAGTTTAATGTTCCAAATCTGACCTGACAGCCAGGGGCATAGCTTTCGATCTGCTCCAGATGGCCAAGTGAATTGGCCCGCAGTGTAAAGCCACCGAAGAAAGAGATCTGTCCGGGGAGATAAGTTTCACCCTAGACCGCATCACTATCGATGATAGTAGGAGCCATCAAGCCTGACAACGACATAGAGGAACTCTCAATGAAAGCACCAATGTCGGTGTCAAAACCGGCGGATCTCGGGTAGGGGGTCCCGAACTATGCGTCTAGGCCGGATGGTAACAGGAGGCAAGGGACACGAAGTTTTACCCAGGTTTGGGCCCTTGTGATGGAGGTAAAACCCTACGTCCTGCTTGATTAATATTGATGATATGGGTAGTACAAGAGTAGATCTACCGCGAGATCGGAGAGGCTAAACCCTAGAAGCTAGCCTATGGTATGATTGTTGTTTTGTATTTTGTCCTATGGACTAAAATCCTCCGGCTTATATAGACACCGGAGAGGGTTAGGGTTACACAAAGTCGGTTACAATGGTAGGAGATCTACATATCCGTATCGCCAAGCTTGCCTTCCACGCCAAGGAAAGTCCCTTCCGGACACGGGACGAATTCTTCAATCTTGTATCTTCATAGTCCAGGAGTCCGGCTGAAGGTATAGTCCGGCCATCCGGACAACCCCTAATCCAGGACTCCCTCAGTGCTCCTCGACGTTTTCGGGGTATATGGGTATATATAGGAGGAAGAAGTACATCAATGGAGCTGCGAGGGGCCCACGAGGGTGGGGGCGTGCCTGCCCCCCTAGGCGTGCTCCCTACCTCGTGGCCTCCTCGCTTCTTTATTGAAGGCCACTCCAAGTCTCCTGGATCACGTTTGTTCCAAAAATAACTCTCCTGAAGGTTTCATTCCGTTTGGATTCCGTTTGATATTCCTTTTCTGCGAAACACTAAAATAGGCACAAAAAATCAGCAATTTGCACTGGCCTTTGGTTAGTAGGTTAGTCTAGAAAATAATATAAAATGTAAATTAAAGCCCATTAAACATCAAAAACAAATAATATAATAGCATGGAACAATAAAAATATATAGATACATTGGAGACGTATCAAGCATCCCCAAGCTTAATTCCTACTCGTCCTCGAGTAGGTAAATGATAAATACAGAATTTTTGATGTGGAATGCTACCTAGCATAATTCTAAATGTAATTTTCTTTATTGTGGCATGAATGTTCAGATCTTAAAGATTCAAGACAAAAGTTTAATATTGACATAAAAATAATAATACTTCAAGCATACTAACAAAGCAATCATGTCTTCTCAGAATAACATGGCCAAAGAGAGTTATCCCTACAAAATCATATAGTCTATCTACGCTCCATCTTCACCACACAAAATATTTAAGTCATGCACAACCCCGATGACAAGCCAAGCAATTGTTTCATACTTTTGATGTTCTCAAACTTTTTCAATCTTCACGCAATACATGAGCGTGAGCCATGGATATAGCACTATAGGTGGAATAGAATGGTGGTTGTGGAGAAGACAAAAAAAAGAAGATAGTCTCACATCAACTAGGCGTATCAACGGGCTATGGAGATGCCCATCAATAGATATCAATGTAAGTGAGTAGGGATTGCCATGCAACGGATGCACTAGAGCTATAAATGTATGAAAGCTCAACAAAAGAACTAAGTGGGTGTGCATCCAACTTGCTTGCTTACGAAGACCTAGGGCATTTTTAGGAAGCCCATCATTGGAATATACAAGCCAAGTTCTATATTGTAAAATTCCCACTAGTATATGAAAGTGACAACATAAGAGACTCTCTATCATGAAGATCATGGTGCTACTTTGAAGCACAAGTGTGGTAAAAGCATAGTAACATTGTCCCTTCTCTCTTTTTCTCTCATTTTTTGGGCCTTCTCTTTTTTTATGGCCTTTCTCCCCTTTTTTCGTCCGGAGTCTCATCCCGACTTGTGGGGGAATCATAGTCTCCATCATCCTTTGCTCACATGGGACAATGCTCTAATAATGATGATCATCACACTTTTATTTACTTACAACTCAAGAATTACAACTCGATACTTAGAACAAAATATGACTCTATGTGAATGCCTCCGGCGGTGTAACGGGATGTGCAATGACTCATGAGTGACATGTATGAAAGAATTATAAAGGTGGCTTTGCCACAAATACGATGTCAACTACATGATCATGCAAAGCAATATGACAATGATGAAGCGTGTCATAATAAATGGAACGGTGGTAAGTTGCATGGTAATATATCTCGGAATGGCTATGGAAATGCCATAATAGGTAGTATGGTGGCTGTTTTGAGGAAAGTATATGGTGGGTTTATGGTACCGGCGAAAGTTGCACGGTACTAGAGAGGCTAGCAATGGTGGAAGGGTGAGAGTGCGTATAATCCATGGACTCAACATTAGTCATAAAGAACTCACATACTTATTGCAAAAATCTATTAGTTATCGAAACAAAGTACTACGCGCATGCTCCTAGGGGGATAGATTGGTAGGAAAAGACCATCGCTCGTCCCCGACCGCCACTCATAAGGAAGACAACCAATAAATAAATCATGCTCCGACTTCATCACATAACGGTTCACCATACGTGCATGTTACGGGAATCACAAACCTTAACACAAGTATTTCTCAAATTCACAACAACTCAACTAGCATGACTCTAATATCACCATCTTCATATCTCAAAACAACCATCAAGTATCAAACTTCTCATAGTAGATCATGAAACTAATGAGGAAGGTAGTTCATCACAGAAATCAGTTCCAGTGATGCCTACATCAATTAGTGAGGAAGCTAATGATGATGATCATGAAACTTCAAATCAAGTTACTACCGAACCTCATAGGTCAACCA
Source organism: Triticum aestivum (assembly GCF_018294505.1). Taxonomy (NCBI): domain Eukaryota; kingdom Viridiplantae; phylum Streptophyta; class Magnoliopsida; order Poales; family Poaceae; genus Triticum; species Triticum aestivum. The sequence goes on along the minus strand of NC_057809.1, from coordinate 482,778,415 downwards.
GAGTACGTTCCGCAACAGAGTGGTATGGTAATCATGTTCTGGAAGTCATGTTACTAGACCATGATGAACCTAGGAGCTATGAGGAAGCGATGATGAGCCCAGATTCCATGAAATGGCTTGAGGCCATGAAATCTGAGATGGGATCCATGTATGAGAACAAAGTGTGGACTTTGGTTGACTTGCGTGATGATCGGCAAGCCATAGAAAATAAATGGTTCTTCAAGAAGAAGACAGACGGTGATAGTAATGTTACTGTCTACAAAGCTCGACTTGTTGTGAAAGGTTTCCGACAAGTTCAAGCAGTTGAGTACGATGAGACCTTCTCACCCGTAGCGATGCTTAAGTCTGTCTGAATCATGTTAGGAATTGCCACATTTTATGATTATGAAATTTGGTAAATGGATGTCAAAACTGCATTCCTTAATGGATTTCTTAAAGAAGAGTTGTATATGATGCAACCAGAAGGTTTTGTCGATCCTAAAGGTACTAACAAAGTGTGCAAGCTCCAGCAATCCATTTATGGACTGGTGCAAGCCTCTCGGAGTTGGAGTATACGCTTTGATAGTGTGATCAAAGCATATGGTTTTATACAGACTTTCGGAGAAGCCTGTATTTAAAAGAAAGTGAGTGGGAGATATGTAGCTTTTCTAATATTATATGTGGATGACATATTGTTGACTGGAAATAATATAGAATTTCTGGATAGCATAGAAGGATACTTGAATAAGGAGTTTTCAATGAAAGACCTCGGCAAAGCTGCTTATATATTTCGCATCATGATATATAGAGATGATCAAGACGCTTAATTGGACTTTCACAAAGCACATACCTTGATAAAGTTTTGACGAAGTTCAAAATGGATCAGTCAAAGAAAGGGTTCTTGCCTGTGTTACCAGGTGTGAAGTTGAGTCAGACTCAATGCCCGACCACTGCAAAAGATAGAGAGAAAATGAAAGTCATTCCCTATGCCTCAGCCATAGGTTCTATCATGTATGCAATGTTGTGTACCAGACCTGATGTATGCCTTGCAATAAGTTTAGCAGGGAGGTACCAAAGTAATCCAGGAGTGGATCACTGGACATCGGTCAAGAACATCCTGAAATACCTGAAAAGGACTAAGGATTTGTTTCTCGTTTATGGAGGTGACAAAGAGCTTGTCGTAAATGGTTATGTCGATACAAGCTTTGACACTGATCCGGATGACTCTAAGTCACAAACTGGATACGTATTTATATTGTATGATGGAGCTGTCAGTTGGTGCAGTTCCAAGCAGAGCATCATGGCGGGATCTACGTGTGAAGCGGAGTACATAGCTGCTTCGGAAGCAAGAAATGAAGAAGTCTAAATGAAGGATTTCATATCGGATCTAGGTGTAATACCTAGTGCATCGGGTCCAATGAAAATCTTTGGTGACAATATTGCAGGAATTGCCTTGGCGAAGGAATCCAGATTTCACAACACAACCAAACACATCAAGAGATGCTTCAATTCCATCCGTGATCAAGTCATGGAGGGAGACATATAGATTTGTAAGATACATATGGATCTGAATGTTGCAGACCCTTTGACTAAGCCTCTCTCACAAGCAAAACATGATCAGCACCAAGACTCCATGGATGTTAAAATCATTACTATGTAATCTAGATTATTGACTCTAGTGCAAGTGGGAGACTGAAGGAAATATGCCCTAGAGGCAATAAAAAGTTGTTATTTATATTTTCTTATACCATGATAAATATTTATTATTCATGCTAGAATTGTATTAATCGGAAAGTTAGTACATGTGTGAATACATAGACAAAACAGAGTGTCCCTAGTATGCCTCTACTTGACTAGCTCGTTAATCAAAGATGGTTAAGTTTCCTGACCATAGACATGTGTTGTCATTTGATGAAAAGGATCACATCATTAGAGAATGATGTGATGGACAAGACCCATCCGTTAGCTTATCATAATGATCGTTTAGTTTTATTGCTATTGCTTTCTTCATGACTTATACATGTTCCTTTGACTATGAGATTATGCAACTCCCGAATACCAGAGGAACACCTTCTGTGCTATCAAATGTCACAACGTAACTAGGTGATTATAAAGATGCTCTACAGGTGTCTCCGATGGAGTTGGCATAGATCGAGATTAGGATTTGTCACTCCGTGTATCGGAGAGGTATCTCTAGGCCCTCTCGGTAATGCACATCACTATAAGCCTTGCAAGCAATGTGACTAATGAGTTAGTTGAGGGATGATGCATTACGGAACGAGTAAAGAGACTTGCCGGTAACGAGATTGAACTACGTATGATGATACCGGCGATCGAATCTCGGGTAAGTAACATACCGATGACAAAGGGAATAACATATGTTGTTATGCGGTTTGACCGATAAAGATCTTTGTAGAATATGTAGGAGCCAATATGAGCATCCAGGTTCCGCTATTGGTTATTGATCGGAGATGTGTCTCGGTCATGTCTACATAGTTCTCGAACCCGTAGGGTCCGCATGCTTAACGTTCGATGATGATTTGTATGATGAGTTATGTGATTTGATGACCGAAGTTTGTTCGGAGTCCCAAATGGGATCACAGACATGACGAGGAGTCTCGAAATGGTCGAGAGGTAAAGATTCATATATTGGAAGGTTGCATTCGGACACCGGAATGGTTTCTGGAAGTTTCAGATAAGTTTTGGAGTACCGTGGGTTACCGGAACACCCCCCCCCCCGGGAAGTTAATGGGCCATCATGGACCTTAGTGGAGGAGAGAGGGTCGTCCAAGGAGGTTGCGCATGCCCCCTTGCCAATCTGAATTGGACAAGGGGTCGGGGCGGCTCCCCTTTCCCTCTCCTACTCCTTCTCTCTTTCCTCCTTTGCTACTCCGTAAAAGGAAAAAAAGGAGAGGGGAATCCTACTAGGACTAGGGAGTCCTAGTAGGACTCCCCACACTTGGCGCACCCCTAGGGGGCAGCCTCCTCTCCTCCCCCCTTTATATAGGGAGGCCGGGGGGCACCCCGAAGGCACAACAGATATCTCTTAGCCGTGTGTGGTGCCCCCCTCCATAGTTTACCACCTCGGTCATATCGTCATAGTGCTTAGGCGAAGCCCTGCCACTACAAAAAAAGACATATACATGACATTTTGGGCCGAATGAAAAAAATTCTGTCATACATATGACACTTCTATGACGATAATTGTGAAAAACCCCGGTATCATCATAGATGTGGTGGGCTCCTACTTCTATGACAAAAAATCATGACAGAAAATGGGCTTTTCGTCCTGGGCGGGCCGGAGACACAGCTGCATGACATTCTTTGGGCCGTCCATGACGGAAAAAACCGTGGTAGAAGCGAGGGGGAGAAAAATTTCGGGGAGTTCCCAGTTACGGTGGGAGGTCGGGGGCCGACCGATGCACGTTTCTCTCGTACACGTACGCACGTGTGTGTGAGGCGTTGGCTCTAACTGAACCCGAGCGAGGCGTTGGGCTCTAACTGAACCCAAGCGACTGCACTGCAGGCTATGCGTTACTGAACCCAAGCAATCGATCGATGGCTGTTAACTGAACCTGATCGAGCGATTCCTTCGCTACTGCTGCTAACTGAACCCGATCGATTGGATGAACAGTGAGTGTTGCGGGGGAGGGGGTTGGATGAATAGTGAGTGGTGGCATTGCCTCTGGATGAACAGGACCCCGTGGTGTGGAGGGCTGGATGAACAGTAGACGGTGGAGGGGTGCCCGTGGAGGGGTGGTTGAACAGGACCCCGTGGTGTGGAGGGATGGATGAAGAGTAGACGGTGGAGGGGTGCCCGTGGAGGGGTGGTTGAACAGTAGCCGGTGGAGTAGCGCGCGGTGGAGGCTGGATGAACAGGAGCCCGTGGAGGCTGGAGGAGGTCGATGGTAGCCCGTGGAGGCTGGAGGAGGTCGACGGTGGAGATGAACAATATCCCGTGGAGTCCCGTTTTGCGGTACGCCACACCCCTCCCGATCAACAGGACCCCCGTTTCGACCGTAGCGCTCCAACACAAGTCCGTT
>NC_057809.1:482753113-482774148 GCF_018294505.1 Triticum aestivum | reverse complement strand
CCGTTTCCTCCGTTTTGCGGTACGCCACACCCCTCCCGATCAACAGGACCCCCATTTCGACCGTAGGAGTTCCGTTTCGTCCATTTTGCGGTATGCCACACCCCTCCCGATCAACAGGACCCCCGTTTCGACCATAGGAGGTCTGTTTCCTCCGTTTTGTGGTACGCCAGACCCCTCCCGATCAACAGGACCCCGTTCTGAACGTAGGAGGTCTGTTTCCTTCGTTGTGCGGTACGCCAGGCCTTGTTTCCATCGCCTGTTCCGTCCAAGCCCTCCCGATGAACATGACCACGCATTCCGTTCCGACCCAGCCGGTTGGCTCCCACGCGTTCCGTTGCCTCCCGATGAACACGACGCATTCCGTTGCCTCCCCATGAACACAACGCATTCCGTTGCCTCCCCATGAACATGACGATGACGCTGTTTCTCCGTTCCAACCCAGCCATGTACACGAGCCCTGGCCGTACGTATGCGCGAGTAGGCGTTCGAGACCCTGCCCGTACGTACGTACGTGGTCGTATTTTCTTTCTTGCACCCTGACCGCTGTACGTACGTGTACATGCTACGTGCGCGCCTCTACTACGACATGTATGTGCCTCTACTATGACACGTGTGCGCCTCTACATCAACCAGTATATATGTATGTACACGTTCGCGACCAGAATGACAACGCTACGTACTCTTCGACCAGGTGGGTCCCGACTGTCAGGCACTTCCTTGCCTGCGAAGATGTAGCTAGTGGGTCCCAGCAGTCAGGGGGGCGAATCGTTTTGTTTTTTTTGCCCGGACGCACTTCCTTGCATGCAAAGGTGTAGCTGCTGGGTCCCAGCAGTCAGGGGGGACCATTTTGTTTTTTTTGCCCGGACACACTTCCTTGCGTGCAAAGATGTAGCTTGTGGGTCCCAGCAGTCACGGGGGCGAATCGTTTTTTTCGGGCGCACTTCCTTGCGTGCGAAGATGTAGCTGGTGGGTCCCAGCAGTCAGGGGGTGAATTGTTTTTTTTCGGACACACTTCCTTGCGTGCGAAGATGTAGCTGGTGGGTCCCAGCAGTCAGGGGAAACGTTTTTTTCGCGAAATACGATGGCCCGTCCGGCGGATCCCCGCTGTCAGGTGGAGGAATAATTATTTTCCGTGTAATAAGGAGGCACTTCCTTGCTGCGGCCGTGGACCCAGCTGTCAGCCTCTCCACGTACAGTCCACGTCCGATGGAAGCCATTCCTTGACCACGTTGACCACACCGCGCCGAGAGCACCACAGCGGTGGATGACGGCGAGGCCTAGGAAGGGGACGACGCGGAGTCGGGGAAGATGCGGCAGTGGATGCCCACGCGTAGAGGAGTATGAGGGTTCACTCGTTCGGCTGCGGTGTGAGGCTGCCGTCGCCGCAGAATAGCAGGGGGTGTGGGTGCATAGAGGGATGGCCTGGCCAGCGGTGGGAGTAGTAGGGGGCGGTGAGGCCTCCGGGGCATCACAGTCGGCCACGGGCGGCAGGAGTAGGCGGCTCGACCGGCGCTACTTTGGGCGGCTGGAGCAAGAAGACCAGAGGTTGAAGAAGCGCTACGGCCGTTGGATGGACATCGTGCGGTCACTGGAGCTAGAATCGTTCATATATTGACTAAAGTTGACAAAGGCCTCCGTCCCAGTCAACTTAGTAGGCCCACAAGTCAGCCTCCCACCAAGGTGGGTCCAACACAGGGGGTATTCATTTTTTTGTGCGTAATAAGGAGGCACTTCCGGTGGGTCCAAGCTGGCAGCAGGGGGAACATTTTTTCGCGAAATACAGTGGCCCGTCCTGTGGGTCCCAGCAGTCAGGGGGAAAGGTTTTCTTGCAAAATACTAGTGGCCCGTCCGGTGGGTCCCTGCTGTCAGGTGGAGGAATAATTATTTTCCGCGTAATAAGGAGGCACTTCCTTGTGGTTGTAGTGGACCCAGCTGTCAGCCTCTCCACGTATGGTATTCTTCAGATGGAAGTCGGTCGTTGACCACATTGACCACGCCGCGCCGAGAGCACCACGGCGGTGGACGACGGCGAGGCCTAGGAAGGGGATGACGCGGAGCCGGGCAAGACGCGGCAGTGGAAGCCCGCGCGGAGAGGAGTACGAGGGTTCACCTGTTCGGCTGCGGTGTGAGGTTGCCGTCGCCGCAGGATAACAGGGGGTGTGGGTGAGTAGAGGGATGCCCTGGCCAGCAGTGGGAGTAGTAGGGGGCGCTTAGGCCTGCGCGGCAGCACAGCCGGCCACGGGAGGCGGGAGTAGGTGGTCCCACTGGCGCTGGTTTGGCGGCCGGAGCAAGAAGATCAGAGATTGAAGAAACACGACGGCCGTTGGATTGACATCCAACAGTTACGTCTGGTAGAATCGTTTGTTGACGTATATAATAACTAAAAAAATCTTGCATACACGTCAACTAAACAGGCCCACAAGTCAGACCACTCCCTCTTTTTTTAATAATTAATATATAGCTCATGGCAACTTCTTATGAAATTTATTGCAGTCGTTTTTTGGGTTGGCCAGGGCCAATTTCACATATTTCTATGGGTTCCAAACTATTTTTAATACCGAAATGTCGAGCCAGATTTAAAATACTTTGAGGATATATTTAAATTAGGTTAATGCCCAGTGAAATAGGAATCTGAAAATGTGAAAAAATTCAGAAATTATAAAGTAATTGCTAATTTGTCATCTGTTTTTATATTTACAACCCATTTCATATTACTTTCAAGATTTGCAGGCGTCTTGAAAGAGTTGCAGCCCATCAGGGCGTAGAAAAATAAGTAGTCCTGGATTGGGTATTCTTCAGAAAAAATAAACTGGGCTCATTTTCACAAAGAAAAAATAGCTGGGCTGGTCACATGGTGAACATAAAATATAAGCCTCGGCTAGACGGGCCACAACCCAGTTCAAACCCTGCTCCGTCTCAACAATACCAAACAAAAAAATACTGCTCGAGTAGCTACGTCCTAGGTGTCAACCGATCTTGTGTTGTTCTCTTGTCTATTGACTATATACGCTCACAATGTCGTGGGTCCCAGATGTCAGGAAAACACTAGGAGGAAGCATTTTATTTTTCCATACGCTGACGTGGTGGGCCCCTACTGTCATCCTCTCCATGTACTTCTGCCGATTCCTGTTGTTTGTTGACCGTGTTGACAACACGAGAGGGCGGCGCCACGGCAAGCGCACCAAAGCGTGCGGAGGACGTCGGCGTTAAAGATTTAGGAGACGGTGGGGCGGCGATGCGTGCGCTAAGGCGCAGCTAGCCGTGGGAGGCAGAAGAAGGCAGCCCCGCCGGCGCTGGTTTGGTTTTGGCGGCTGGAGGAAGATAGGACTGAAGAAACACGACAGACTTTAAAAGCAGCAGGAGTACTTAACAACCTTAACTGAAACCAGGATGGGCACTTAACAACCAAAGCTGAAAGCAGTATGAGTACTTATACAGGTTCAACCATACAAAGCACGCCTCGAATAGTGCTACTTTGCCTACAGTTAACCAAGGGTGAGGTCGCCAAGCCCCAGGACAAGGCCCAGGCGCCACCCCGCGCATCCACAACCTTCTGAAAGCGGCTTCATCTTGCAACGTGGTCAATAAACAGGATATTCTCTTTAGAGCCATGGAAAAGCATGAACATAATCTTCTGTCCTATTCTCCAAGATGGACGGGCCTTCATTATTTGAGACCACCCATGAATAAGTATCTTTTCACCTCCAAGGGGAATTGAGTAGGTCGACATAAACATCATGTTGTGACCAAGCGCAACTCTGACCCGACCATGGTCAGGCATCTGTATAGGAACAATAGAACTCGGCAGTTCCTGTTTCAAGAAGATCACAGCTGTAAAATTGTGTATAAACAATAGTTTATGAACAGCATATATAACAGAAAATAGCTCGTACCATAAGTTTCTCGACACAGTTGGACCTGTTCAACGAGTGCAGTAGTGGCACACATATCCCACGTGGCCTTCCACCATTGAAACGCCCCACAAGGACCTCAAGACGATCAATAAAGTGTAGGAACTTGTGGATGTTGATCCAGTCAACTTTAGTGCCATTAGTAACAGCCGAGTTATTACAGAGTAACAAACGAGCAAACTGCTTAACTCTGGAAAAAACCTACACGTGCCACCAATTATAAGAAAATATTAGTTAGAAGTAGCATCTTCGTGAGAGATTTGTTGCTACTTCTAAAGTTAAATTGTGATTAGTTAGACATAATAGGTGGATTAAGAAGTAATCGAGGCAACAAGCAAGAACCAGATACAAAACTAACATGGATGAACAATTGGAACGACGTCGGGGTGGAAGATCGCAGTGAAGATGAGACCAGGTTCTACTATTTCCATCAACATTCGTGCGCCAACTTTCAGTCCGTAACACTTGAGAAAGTTTATCCAAGTTCGGCCATAAAAAAACCAGCGATCTTCTTGGTTCATGAACCCAACTCGGAACTTATATCCATGGATTGTCTTCACTGTGACCATTAAACTAGTGTATTCAGTTATGGCAAGGCCGAGCATCTTGAGTACATGTGTTCTGGCAGAGCAAATAATACATTGCAGGAAAAATAATATGAGAACATAGCATGTTCAAAAAAAACCCACCCTCCTGGATAGAAAAGAGGATTCTAGGAACATACTATGCGCGTTTCAAAATGCTGTGTTAGGATGAGAAGGAACAAGTGTGGCATCTCACCGAGGGCGCAGAAACCTATAGGGTACTCGCACTTTGGGCACTACAAATGAAACACACTAGATTCGGTAGGAAGAAAAATGCATCAACGGCGGCGGCTGCCATCCTAGGATTACCTGCGACCAAGGGACTTGGATTTATCGGGGGTGGATGAAGAATTCGTACCTGGTTCTCCATGAGAAAACCCTATGCAATCGCCGAGAGGGGGTTTTCTCTGAACAAGCAGACGAGGGAGAAGGGGATTCAGGCCCAGTGAAATATTGCCACTTCGTCCGTCCAGCTTACTGCTATAGCTGGAAAGGGGGGTTGTGATTTGACGGATCATTGGGCATTACTGCGGCGCTATGACCGGGGTGTGTCTATCGTGAAGTTGTGCACTCTAATTTGTGCATATGGCACGTGGACCCCATTGCCGGTTGCCCCACATATCAACGAAAGGAAGTAGAAAGACAGGAGTAACTAGTTACACATAAATATATTTTTTGACAGAGAGATACTCCCTCTGTAAAGAAAAATACAAATCTTTTATATCGCAGGCTCACCTTGCCGAGAAATATACTCCCTCTGCAACGCACGGGCATTATGGGGGTTCAACTTTTTTTATGGGGGTTCAGCTGAGAATATAATACTCAGATAGGCTCACGGTTCTGGACTTTGGGCCGCAGGCCAACCCTGCATGTTTGGGGACCATGTGTTCTACCTCAGCACTTTTCATATTGCAAGCGATCGGTATGGCGCTAGTTTTACATGTTGTCGCAAGGCGAATACACAAAATTAAATAAAGCACGGCAGCTGTTGGAATGAAATCAAACGACAGTTCCTAACCAGCAATCAGAGTTGCAATTCTATCAATGATATACCATGTGATAAATAATACTGTCGTACTACTTATACACACAGGACACTTGTTTCACCATGCCAGATTATTACATCAAAATCTCTCGGAGGATGGATCAGTTCGGCAGTTGCGTGCTGCTACTGAAGAATTTCAAAGTTGATTTGGACCAGCTCTCCTTGCCGAGAAAGTTCGATTTTGACATCATCCCCTACCACAAGATATGATTTAGATTTGAATGTTGACCATCCTTTAGCATCAATCATCATGCGACCATCCTTTGTACTTACGGTATATTGACTAGGTTCATTCACACCAAGGCTGCGCATGGTAAGAGAAACTTGGCCGCGGTCGCCCGGATTGTTGAACGACTCCCTCGTTGATCTACGAATTCTCTGTTTGCAAACAAGAAGACATACCCAAACAGTTAGATCAACACAGTGAATCATGTGAAACAACATGGAAAGAAAAAAGAACGAAGCACTTGGGCGGCCAATGCTTACCAAGAAGGTGGACATGTCGGTTTTTGTAAGGACTTTGGTATATGAAGTGCGAACTGCAGCCCAGTCAGTTGCCGGTGCAATTGCACGGGCCCGAGCAGATGCAAGTGCAAGTGTTGGTTCAGGTGCCGAAGCCACTGCTGCTGCCGGAGATGGTGCCCCTTGTGGAGCTGGTGCCGGTGTCGGAGCAGGTGCCGGTGTCGATGCCCGATCCTCTGGTAGATCGGATTGATCCACTGACACAGTCGGTGCCCAATCCTTAGCTGGATCAGACTGAGCTGATGCCGCTGTCAGTGCTAGAGCAACTGCCGGTGCTCGATCTGTGCAAGATAGCAGCGATTGTGTCTGGTCTGCTATGATCAGCCTTCTAAATTGTCTAGGATCCGTGACCGTGATCCGGTTTTTTTTCTTCATTTCTTTTAAATGCGAGAAGGACTAATTGTGGCGTTTTTGTTAAACCAAACTGCAGTTCATCATAGGGATTCAGCTTGTACTCAGACAACAGACTGATCCTATTTTTTCCAGTAACATAAGTGATGGACAGTGCCTTCATTACTGACACGACATAAGAAGTGAAACCTGCGAAAATAGCCATCGTAGAGCAAACCAAACGGTTTATTCTGTGATGAATGTCACATGGCAAAACCTGCATCATAAAATTGCAGGAAAAGAAAGAAAACATGACATTAAATCAATAAGATTTAGACAGCAAATCAATAAGATTTACTTGATGTGACACGAGTGAATCCTTACCAGGAAATCACTATGTTGAAGTACTAAACAAAAGATTGATCGTCCAACTACGCGTGGCATGCAGGGGCCCCGCCTACTCCCACAAGCAGGACAGTCCAAAGGTCGTGACAAATCGTATGGACCGAACATCCATGGGACTGGAAATCCTGGTGGGTGCGATAAACCCTGCAATGCATACAGATATTGGAGTGTAACCATAATTGATAAACTGTCCTCACAAAAAATATGATCTGGATACTTCAAAATATACAGACTTAATTGAGTGGACAGACATTAACATAGACCGTTCTCAGGACTGACCACACACCAAAAGCGGCAGTACTAATAAACAATACAGGGTTCACAAACACAAATCAAGTACTGAACAATAGTACTTACTACAGACAAGCAAAGTTGCACTAACTAAACTCTGCAGACTATTTTTTTCCACCGACCTACGGGATGAACCCTGCATAACTGACTAGGCCATGGACTTCGTGTGAGATGTCTACATGCACCATCACCATCTTGTCAACCTTGGAGAACCTAACAGAGTGGTTTTTTCACTCATAAACATGATGATGAAGATAGGCCGCATCAGATTTTTTGGGAAGCTTTACAAGAACCACACCCTTCGTAATCAAAGGCACAACCAGGAAATTGTTGTGGTCAAGTACAACCTCGAGAACACACCTAACAACAATGCTACAGGAAAACACTAGTTCAGGACACGTGACGACAAGGACACAACAGCTAAATAGTTTAGCAGTAGAACTCATCATCAGGTCTTCCAGTTCACACGGCATGACTTTGAGAACTTCATCTCCACCACAGACCTAGTTCTAATTCAAATAGAAACCATATTTTATTACTACCTCCGTTCAGAAATATAAGATGATTTTTGATATTATACTCCATATATGACTACATATACGCACAGAAATGAGTGAACAAAGACACTAGAACATGTCTTCAAAGGCATGAGAGCAGAGGGATTACATACAATATCCATAACACAAGTTACTGAGGCAAATATACCCTCTTAAAAGGTAGCATTGATGTTCATAAAGTACTCCCTCCGTCCCAAAATTCTTGTCTTAGATTTGTCTAGATACAGATGTATCAAGTCACATTTTAGTATTAGATACATCTGTATCTAGACAAATCTAAGACAAGAAATTTGGGATAGGGGGGGGGTAGTTGAAAGTAATCTATAAGAAATCAGTGTCAACCTCTTGCATGTTTTGGTCAAAAGAGGAATTTAGAACCGTCATTTGGCACACTAAAATAACATGTAAGATCACCCAGAAAGTTGTACTACCAGTACTAGTACTGCATGTTAGATGAAAAAACACGATCAAGATCGAGAAAAAGATCGTCAACACGAGACATTACCTGGACTTGCTTAATGAGGGATCTCAGAGAGGGGGGCTTGGACAGGGCGATGGCTTTGAGCTTGTTTGCGGTAGTCTCGGCGGGGTGCTTGCGCTTCTTCATACCATGAGCCTTGATGGTTTTGCCAGAGCCATAGACATCACGTCGGCCGGTGCTCCGGCGTCCATCCAAGAGAGGAAGCTGAGAGAGAAGAGTGAAAGGAGGAATGAGATGAGGGAGAAGCGAAGCGAGTGGGGGTTTTCTTCAAGAGAGGAAGCTGAGAGAGAAGAGTGAAATGATGGTTGCTTCATCCGTCCAACTTACTCCTGGAAAGGAGGGGGTTTTGTGATTTGACAGCTCATTGGGCATTATTGTGGCGGTTCGATCGGGGTAGTCTACCATCACTCTACAACAGAGTAATTTAGTGCATGGCTGGTGGACCCAAGTGCTGGTTGTCCCACACGTCAGTGAAAGTGAGTAATTTAGTGCATGGCTGGAGGAGGATCCGCACGGTAGAGCGTGTCCACTGTTTTTCTGAAGAAAAAAATGATTACAACAAGCATTTCCACTCTTACGACGGAGGAGTGCGAAACACGGCAGCCACTTGAACATACAAATTGCTACTACTACTAGGCATGTGCAGTGGTTCATACGTCAGTACTACACAATCTTGTTGCTAGTGTAGTAAGATATGACGATAACAAATAATGTTGTGCACATGTCAACTATTCCTATATGTAACATAGTACCGCTTTTTCGACTGTCCGGACGAGAATGAACGGTGAGATCAATGTCAACAGAACTAGGTCCACAGCGCACGGAGAGTATGGTGCTACAGTACTCCACAAAACATGAACCATATGAAGCACGAATAGTGTTAGGCGGGGTGTATGAAGGGTGCACGGGATGGGAGCAAAAGTTCCCTTCTCGACCCACTTTTGGGTGTTTGGCAGAGTGCATGAACGGTGCATGAGTCCACACTAGTAGGTTGACAAAAATACATGAAGAGGAAACAACTATATTGAGATGAGAATGCAACCAAACACACCCACACGCTTTGTGCTACAGTGACTGATCTGCACTGTCTGAGTTTGATCCAACAGTCATGTTGCGCCTTGACATGGACATGCCCATGCAGAGGGCGCCTAAGCACCACCGAAGTCCCTCTGCTTCTCGAGGCGCACGACACTGGTGATGCGGGGTAAAACCGCCCGCAGAGCCCACTCCCGGTCAACGGGAGCCAGCTCGTCAAAGACGGCGTCCAATGGAACGAATGGATTCCGGTGACGGAGCCCTGAAAGGATTCGCCCGGCAACGGCGACGGCAGCCCGCAACCCCTCCTTGTCCAGCTCAGCCCCCACCATCACGCGGAGAGGGCTCAGCTCCTTGGAGATATAGGTGAAGAAGGAGACCATGTCAAGAAGCCGCAGCTCATTGAAGTCAACCGGGTGGTCGAACGGGTTTAGCTCGATGGCCGGCATCGTCGCGTTGGCACGACGGTAGGCATCGCACAGCCGCAACACGTGCGTGGAAACTTGGTTCACCAAGTGGCTGAGGCGATCCTGGACCTCGTCACGATCGGACCGCTCACGCTCCAGCCGGCTCCCCTCGTGGCCTATTGTATCTCCCACTTTCTGCAGCAACGTCGCCGATGCCTCGAGCATCTTTGTGGTGCACGCCTGCCGCTTTTGAAGCTCTGTGAACTCCCGCACATAACGGAGGAGCATGGCACTCCTCTCCTCCTTGAGCTCACGGAGCTCCACGTCCTTGGCCCTGAGCTCCGCATCCTTGGCATGGAGTTCTTGTGTCAGGCGCCTCACCTTGGACTCCGTGATCTGCTGCGCCGCCATGGCACCAGGTAGAAGCAATGGGGAGAGGAAGCAAAGGGGGCGAAACGGCTGAAAGGCAATGCAATCTATGGGAAGGCGGAGGGAGCGGGGAATCTTTTGGTGTTCACCACGGTAAAACACCAGTCGACGACTTCTCACATCAGGGAGCAGTGGGTTTTTACAGGCGGAGTCATCGTGACTAATTGGCGCGCCTGCTCCCATCAATCAAAAAATTAAAAATCCTGCCGCGCCTGCTCCCGTCAATCAAAAAATTAAAAATCCTGCCGCACCCAAACACCAGAGCAACGCCACGTTGGATATTTAAATTTACCTGCCGGAAAGTAGATAAAAAAAGGGGTGAAAAAACAAATGTGGTGGCGGCCTAGCTAATCGATCGAACTAGCCCAACTAGCTAGCCACCGTGCTTCACTGATGTACTCGGCGGGAAAGGTGGTCTTTCATGATTTGACGACTCATTTACTTGCTTCGGTCCTACGACCGAGGAGGACCCAGAAAACGCGCGGTAGGGCATCCCACATCAGGAAGAATATCTGCGTGCACCACTCGGGAGGACCCCGAAACCGCGTGGTAGGGTGTGCCACGTCTCGGCACGAAGGAAAAATGTGCGTGTAAAAATATACTGTATCAGACATAGTACCTATGGTTCGACCTCGGAACCCAGCCAGTCGATCGAAAACACCCCACTACCCACACAGCTTCATCATGCAAACGTGGCATGGAGGATAGATGTGGTTAGCTCTGTCTCGACCAGCCACAACGTCTCTTGTTCTAGGCGATTCTTCTATTTTCCAAGCTTTTTTTAGTTGTAATAACACCACGGCAAGCTAGTGCCGCTCTTCGTGTGTGCCCGTGCAAAGGTTAGACGATGGAGAGAAGAGAGATTGAGATCGCAGACCTGGGACCCACCAGTAAGTGAGACAATGGTCATGCACGTGTTGACGAGGCACTCCCTCTACTCTACTCAACGCAAGTACTGTATAAAATCAAGTTATGGGACAAAGCCAACAACGGTTCATTTTTTCAGGCTATCGACTTACGCTTTGTAGTCCAGGTTGCCAGTTCGAATCTCGTCTTTTAGATTTGTTAGTTTTAGGTCCAAATTTGATTAATGACAAGTGGGACCCCCGTGTGTTGTTCTGATATTTCAGTGTAGGATGTTTTTTTTGAACAAACACTTTGCGCGGTTAGACAAGTAACGGCACGAGTTACACATTTTTTGCAAGTTTACGAACAAAAATGACAATGGCATAGAATATCAAATCCACCCCGCAGCTTAGTTACTATGGTGATACGAGTTTTTACACCGTTGGAAGTGAGATCCAATGGCTTGGGAGTAGTCTTTGTAATTATGCGCAATTTCCAAACTCTCCAAAGGTTCTTTTGCAAATAAAACATTCAGGCCTCGTGTGTGCCGCTGCATCTTCGATCCAACGGCTCCCCGGTGCTCATATTAGGTGCTCCCCATAGCTTAATTACCCGCTACGGTGATATGAGCATCTAGGTCGTATGATCACTGATCAGATGGCACATGCATAGTACTTGTACTTTCTGCGCATTTCCCGAACTCTATCAGCCATATATTGCAAAATCATTCAAACCTCCTACTGTGGGCCGTTATATCTCAGTGAACTCGTATCACCATAGAATCTACGGTGCGGGAGCACCTCATACTCTGTCGTGCGAGAAAACATAAGGTGCTATCGCAGCTTGGATGCTACGGTGATACGAGCTTGGAGGTTGTTTGATGAGTCTTTGTGCGGTCAAAAGAGTTCGAACTCTTTTGGGTCTCCAAGCTCGTAAGCAGTGGCCGAACTCTTTTGGGTCTTTTGGTGATACGACCTCCAACGACCTCCAATGGCATCTGAGCAGTCTTTGTGCTTGTAAGCAGTGGCCGAACTCTTTTGGGGCTTTTCTGCAAAAAACATTCGAACCGTCGAGGAGGTGTTGGGTCACAAATCCAACGCCTCCGAAGAGCTTGTATCACCAAAGCATCTAAGGTGTGGTAGCACATGATATTATTACATACAGGAGAATATGATGTCCTCCTTCATCTTAGATGCTACAGTGACATGAGCTTCGAGGTCGTTGGATATGGGATCAAAGGGCATCTAAGTAGTTTTTGTAAAAATTGTGTGCAATTCTCAAACTCATCAAGGTTTCCTGCAAAAATATTAAGACACATCATGTGAGCTGCTATATCTCAGATCTACAAGCTCCAAGCAACTCGTATCGGCATATAGCATCTAAGGTATGGGGGCACATGATATTCTCCCAGGGAGGAGGCGTGGGGGTGCACAACCAATTGGTGGTTGGGAGGGTGGGGACAAATATAATCTAAACAACCCTAAACAGAGCTCCACAATTTTATCTAAGGTCGAGGGGTTGACCCCCGACAATCATATCTCCGCCTAAACACAACATTTGCATGTACTGTAGTACTAGACTTAATATTCATGTTTCAGTTTCATGTTCATTTTAAATATTGAACAGAGGACCATGGATGTCTTACATTTTACTCCCTTCGTTCCTAAATATTAGTCTTTTTATAGGCTTCAAATGGACTGGCACATACGGATGTATATAGACATATTTTAGAGTCTAGATTCACTCATTTTGCTCCGTATGTAGTCACTTGTTGAACTCCCTAAAAGACTAATATTTAGGAATAGAAGGGGTATTTTTGAGTTTGTGTCATACATGCATGGTTTGGAAAAATAGATGCACTATACTTATTGGATTGTTGTTGTGTTTGTGCATGTGTGTCTCTGTGTGTGTGTCATCATATGCTTGATACATACAAAGTTTTCTCACCTCCATATTGTTCACCTTTTAAATTTGAATTTGCATTGGAAAACTTACAAGGGATACCATGAAATGTGAAATCCACATTGAGATCACTATATCACAAACTCACTCTAATTCAACAGCTCGTCATAAATCAATTAGCACGTTGAGATTAGTATTTGCAAGGAAAATATGGGTATTGTAATACACATAGATTCGTTCGGCAATTTAAAAGGTTCCTTTCGTATTCTCGAATGATAGGACCCAACAGCGTACCAGCCAGACCTTGGCTCGTGTTGATCCTAAAAAAACCGGGCTCGTGTCCTTCGGTGGCGTGCGTGGTACGCACATTAGGCAACCCCAACCAGTTGAGCCTCAGCGTTTCAAGTCGAAATATCTGGCGGCCAGAATTCCAGCCCAAGGAAATTCCCCTCATGTCCCCGGTCCATAATGACTACCGATGAACAATGGAGGGATTCTTTAGTAGCTAGACAACATTACCTACCGTGCCGAGCACGGTTCAATTCCCTCGGTCACCGCTCGTCAAGGTCACCCGTCAACTGCATTGCCTAGTACTACTACTACTACACCAGGATGAGCACAGAATTGAGCCCGTTTGTTCGTGCCTAGTACTTGAGTTAATATATCAGGCAATGCACTGGTACAGAGGGATTATCCTTTTACTCTGCATATATAACTTGTCTGAAGTCTAACTAAGCAAAATGTTTGACCAAATCCTTTCTTAAGAAATACAACAGGACAGATGTACAGCTTGAAAATTTATTGCATGATGCAGGTTATGATATTGTTTCAAATCCTGGATCTTAAATTTCAGAAAATCCAAAAGTGAGCATAAATTCTTGAAACTAAGCATGGTCACGTGATATGGCACAAATATTACTTCGTAAGTTTTTTCTTCAATTTGAGACAAGCTGCTTATGACAAGTTACACAAATGAAGAGCCAAGGTATTTTGGAACAAAGACCTGTCACGTTAAGGCGAACGCTTTCACTATTGAAACCGTGGGCATTTACATGCCACCACGAGTCCCCGCTTCTCATCGGCAGGTGCCGTCCAAGCAAGCGTGTGAGTCGACGGGAGGCGTGCGAGCAGACCGCTGCGCTGGCTGTCAGGGAGGCGTGCGAGCAGACCGCTGTGCAGGCTCACCGGGAGGTGAGCCCTTTGACCAGGCTCCTCCACCCACCATCGTCCCAACTTCTCCCACTTTTAATGTCGCCGGCGCCATAGTTTAAAATCAACCCCGCACTACCCGGTATCGCTACAATCCTCTCTCTTCCTCTTCGATTCTCCTGTCGTCTACCTCCAACTAGCCTGACCTAAACGTACGCCAGGTCGCATCACGATGGTCTGCCCTTAGTGTTCCAATTTCCTAAGGAAGACACCCAGCCAGAGTCTCAAGAACATAAGGCGCTTTGGGACGAGCTTGAACTGGCCTTGCGGGAAGACGTCGTGCCTGTCCCCGCTCCCGTTCCGGCTCCCGTCGCCTCGACTGCGCCAGCGCCCATCCCTGTGGCATTGATGGGCTGGGAGCCGCACATTGTCGCCGAGCTTGATCCCACGGGGTTCCACGAGGTCCCCGCTGACTTTCACGCGCCCGTGCACCTGCCAGCGCATGCGCCTGCGCGTGCACTGACGCGCATGCCCGTGCCGGTGCACGTGCACCTCCCAGCGCATGCGCCTGCGTGTGCACTGGCGTGCGCGCCCGTGCCGGTGCCCCTGCACACGAATGCCTCCGCCGCGCTATTGATAATGCATGTCCCCGCGCGGGTGCCAGTGCCCCCCTCAGCGGCATGGATGGCCGCCGTCGACCGCTTCCTTGCACCAACGACAGTCGCCTCCTCCCGCTAGTTGACTCGCTCCGAAGTACAGAACATTTTGGCTTTCCTTGAAGCTAGGCCAACGTCCAGGAGTACGCCAACAACGACGCAAGACGCCACCATCGCCGTCGGTCAGTGGCCCGACGACACACAGAGCACGGCAGAGGAGCCACTTCCCACCGCGAGACGCCCCCGCCGCCGCCGCGTAATCTAAATTTTCCATGAAAAACGTTCGGATTGCCATGATTAAAATCCGAACGTTTATCATTTCCGTTTATTTTATATCGATCGTCGTATAATTTAAAGTCGGAGTCAGACTGAACGAAATGTATGGTTTGATCGATTGAATGTTCTGCTAGAGCCGTATCAAATTAAATATAAAACGTCATCAAGCCACATGTATTCCTTGTCATCCAACGACCTAGACTGCTTCAATGTCGAGCGGTCAACACGTTTAGCGTGCAGTTAATTTCATGCCAAAAATAGTACTAATAACATGACAACATGCAAATAATATCCTAGTAGTTAATATCCGTATGCACTTAATATACTTCCAAATTAATGTGCATTGCACATACATACTGACTAGTGCTGCTAGTACGTGAAACTGGTGCCGTGACTTGTGAACGCGTCCAGATATGGTCAAAGGCAACATCGCCCGCGAGTTCTTCCTGTTTGCCCGTGCGTCTAAACGCAGAAGGGGAGGAGAGAGAGAGCACACATGGAACCCACCAGTAAGTGAAGGTGAATAGTACTAAAAATAATATTACATGTTATCCATTAATTAGGCTGTGGTAATATAAAAACATTATGTGAACAAAGGGGCTACAACAAACATTGCTATTCTACGTATGTTGCCTATTGACGTGCGGCTTGAAGGCCCGGTCGCATGTTCGATCCTCGTCCTTTATTTTTTAATTTGTATATGGGTCCAAATTTGTTTCATGACATGTGGGCCCCTTGGTGTGTAGTTTGTAGCACTTTAATTTGTGGGTCGAAATTTGTTCCATTCCAAGTGGACTATCAGTGTGTAGTTTTGTAGCTTATTTATAATAATTAAAGAGAACAACATAGTTTTTTCAATAATACCATGGTGCGACATTGAAGGCGAGAAAGGACGTGCGAGAGAGCGATGACCGAGCTAGAGAGAAATCAACTAGGGGAGTTGCGTGGGTTGCAATAGTGTTTGGAGTAGTTGTGGGCCGAATGCTACGAAAATATAATCTAAACCGACCAGAATAAATGCCTACACAAATTAATCCAAGGTTGGAGTGCCCCTTGCAATGTAAATAGCTCCGGCTCTGCGAGGGATGGAGAGGTAGTAGCTTCAACGCGTGGAAGATATGGTGTGAGAAAGCGAGGTCAATCGAGAGACATATAGATAGAGAGACAAAGTGAGTGTGGTCCGACATTCATTGAACAAATATATATGCTTTGGAGAGATATTGTCTGATTGAGCTTTTTGGCAAGGGTGAGGGCTGTAAGATAGAGCTTGAGAGATGGTCCAGTCACAGACGCGTAGATATATTTTGTGCGTGGGAGGAAGTAAGGTCAACCGATCACATAGGGTCGTCGTGCGATCGAAAGAGTGAGACGGGTTGGAGAGAGTGACCGAGATAAATGATGTGCGTGAGAGAGTATACAATGTGAATAGGTCGAATTGGGCTCAAACATGGTGATATATCGTTTTTGTCCAAGAAAGAGCAAGGTCAATCGAGACATACGGAGAGAGAGAGAGAGAGAGATTGAGTGAGCGTAGCCCAGCATGAGGTCGAAAGAGTGGCGGCGGCTTGGATGGACTGACCTAGATAGACAATCTGCGTGAGAGAGTATAGAGTGTGTCGATCAAGGCCCGAACAGGAAGATATATCATTTGTGTGTGAAAGAAAATGAGGTTAAACGAGACTCAGATAAAGAGAGCGAGATTGAGCGAGTGTGGCCCGCCGTGCGGAAGAAAGAGTGAGACAGTCTCGAGGGAGTGACCTAGATATACAACGTGCGTGCGTGCGCACGAGAGGTGGGGGGGCTAGATAGGCAATGCATGTATTTAGCGCGAGAGGGTGAGAGGGAGAGGGGAGAGAGAGAGAGCTCGGCATGGGGTGCAATGGCGGGTGTGTGAGGTAAATACATTTGGTAACAGAGTGGAAAAAGGGATTGTGTAGTTGAGAGACTTAGAGATCGAAACATGGAGAGAAAGAATGAACGTGTGTTGGAAACCGATAGCTTCCTAAGGTGGTTAGGAGAGGAAGATTGACCGATACAGGAAGTATGTAGTGTTTGTGCGAGGGGGGGGCTAAAAACAACATTTGAATGTACATAGTACGAGACTTTATATCAATGTATCAATTCGGTGTACATTGTAAGATTTGAACCAAGGACCAGGCATACGGGTAATTATTTCGAATTCGTGCCATACTAAGTTTCGAAAAGTTGACATTGACTTAGTTTGTTGTGCTATTTTGTAGGTCATATGTTTGAATCCATCCAAAAGTTTTCTCACTACCATGGTGTTCATCATATACATATGAATTTGTATTAAAAAAGTAGCGTGGATACAGTGAAATGTGAAATCCACGTTAGAATTGGAGACCGCTACGTGACACACACTCTAATTCAAATAACTAACTACGTGACACACACCCTAATTCAAATAACTAATTATGTGACACACACTCTAATCCACGTTAGCGTGGGTACCGTTTAATTTTTTTTTCAAATAACTCCTCACTAATTAATTTATAGTACTCCCTCTGTTCACTTTTATAAGACCTTGAAGACATTTCAGACAATGTGCAAAATAGTTCATTTTAAGTTGTCTGAAACGACTTACAAAAGTGAACGGATGGAGTATCTCGTTTCGAATGACTAATTATTGCAAGGAAAACACGGGCATGGTAATACATACAGATTCGTTTGCAAATGAAAGAAGATTCGTTTGCATTCTCAAATGTAGGCGCACCAGGCGCACCAGGGTCGTGTCGGGGTGGACGCTGCTTCGGTGCCTTAAAGGCAACTGCCTTTGGGTCACTGACATGTGGGCCAGCCACCTGTTGGGCCCACATGTCATGGACACAAAGGTAGGTGCCTTAAGGCACCGAAGCATAGTCTTGTCGGGGTGGTCACATGTGTCGGACGGACGCATAGCACCCAGCCACCCATCCCCCCTCCCCACCAAAAAAAGGACGACGACAATATAACTTCGCGCTTCCACGTTTCAGATTGAAATATCTGGCGGCCCAAATTCCAGCCCTGCAAAATCTCTCTTCTCCACCGTCCCCTTCCGCGCCCAGATTGCTCAAATCCCTAATTCACTGCCAACCCTCGAATCTCCCCTCGTCTCGTCTCTTTCCCCACCGTTCCCCACCTCTGTGTCGGACGACGATGACGAAGACGACGGTCGCGCTTCACCACCGCACCGGCGCTACCTCATCTACGCCCTCGTCCACGGCACCGGGTGGTCCACCGACAACATCGGCCGCCGCAACCGACATGCCTCATAGACACCGAGTTCCACCGCATCAGGTGCGCTTCACCGACGGCGTCTCCCAGCTCACCGGGGCTACTTCACCGAGCACATCATCGCACCTCCGCCCCCCAAGGCCGTTGGGGCTTCACCAACGGTCTCGTCCACCGCATCATAGCGCTCCACTGCCACTCAAGATCTGCATCCGTGCGCGGCCAGCCAACGCCAAGGCATCACCCTCAACGGCTCTGAAGTGACCCGCACTCTAGCTAGGCGAGCATGCCCAAACACCGGCCCAAACTAGGTATCCACACATCACTCCCTTGTGCACTGTTCCGACGATGTTTGGATATCCTTTCACTGCTCTCTTAGCTTACACGCCTATGCAACTCTGACTTTAACTCTTATTTCTTCTGGAGATATCATCTGAAATAAGCAAATCCATTTTTTAGCGAAGCATGACGACGCTACGGGATCTGGTACACATCCTGCACACCTGTATAACCTTGTAAGTATCTGTCCTCCGGTACAACATCAAGGTCGATTCCTCTTATTTGATCAACCATTCGCCGTGTCAAAAATGCAAAGGGGGGTGCAAGGAGCACAGGGCCTGCACATCCAAGCAAGTGGTAACATGGACTTGTACATGGAACATCCGAAGCACAAGCAGAGCTGCAGTGAGCCTGTACAACGAGCTAGCGTAAGTCCCTACATTTCATTTAATTCATACTGGCATTCGTGTATGATTTGTGTGCAGTGGCTGATCCACGAATTCAAGTTACCAGGGGCGAACATTTAACTTAAAAAATACGAAGGCACTTGCACTCCGGAAATCAACATAACTTGAGAAATGTGAAGCTACATGCACTTTGAAAACCAACTAATGATCCAAAGTAGTTCAGATTATAAACACTAAATGATGCAAGCACCAAAAAACACAAAATGCAACATGGTGTACAAGGACTACAGACATGGTCTGTACCTGCTTGAATTATTCATTCTCTGGCTGAAAATATCGAAGTGTAATTGCACGTATAACCAGTGCGCAAACTGCATATCAATATATCTATCCTGCACAAGTATGCCAATAGTTTCAAACAACAGATTAGAAAAGTATTTATGCTATGTTATCATGATACGGGGACTTTCTGGTAGATGGCCTCGATGTTTCCTCAAGCTATGAAAATGCACTATAATTTGCTTGTCATCAATGCCAGCAAATCTGTGTCTCTCTCAACATAGTAGATCATCATTAGACACTAAATCCTTCAATGAGCTTGCAAAATGCTTGCATTAGATCCCTCATTAGACATTATATGTTCATCACCAGGAGCATGTAAAATGTTTGCATCAAATCCTTCATTAGCAGTCTGTTCATTAGACACGTTAGGCTCAAGAACAACATGAGCTTGTATGTTTGCACCGGAAACTTGATTAGATACATCAGATTCAGTCAGTTTAGTATTGATTTGGGGAGTTATAAAATAAGTAGAAATTGGTTTCATTTTCTCATAGATTCCCTACATACAAGCAGTTTTACAACACCGTCAGGTTTAACTATTGGCCAAAAATTGAAGAGTGAATTAGATATAATCAGGGATGTGATGTACCTACTCGTTGCGCATGCTACTCTTGCAAGGTGCGACTGTCTGTTTGCGCAAGCTCGATGCCATGCCCGTGCTGCCGCCGCTGCCTCCCACGCAGGCTACACCCAGGGTTGGATCTTCATCTTCTTGTCCTTCCGTTCGCTTGAAGCCCGGCGACCACCCTCCAACGAGGGCGCGAGGAAGTGTTGTGTCGGTCTGTCCAGCAACGGCTAGGTTAGGAGTGAACCAGACTGGAGGCTGGAGCGAATGAATTGGGATTTTTCCTGTTGTCGATCGATATGGGAGGTGCTCGTTTGGGCCACGAGCCTGCTATAGGGCCTACCTTGCACTTATGTTATTGGCCCATCCAAATTGAAACATTTTTCTTCATTTTTTACATTGCCTGCTCATGCTTTGGGACGAACAAAACTAGCATGGGCCAACCTGGACGACTCAAACTAGGTGCACACTTTCCAGCCACCTGAGGCGGCCGCCCATACCAGCCCCTATGGTGGCGTCGCCCCTTTTTGTCTCTATGATTGGATAGTGTAAAATATTCCAGTGGCGCTTTTGATTTACCCACAGAATGGTTGAATTGCTTGTTTCTATGAACTGAGTTCGCCAATAATGTGAAGGATTACGGTCTTTTCATCCTATTGTAGATTGCTTAGATCTCGATATGCCAAAAGTAATCACATGAAATATACAGTAAAAGCCAGTGTGATGTGTTTGGCTACAACTAGTCTGACTACACGTCCTCATATAACATATCAAGGACGCACCATCTTACCAGATTAACCATTCGAATTACCGATGCAGTGTGGGAAGAAAGAAGTATTGGGACTGCGTATCCAAGAAATTGATGCCATGGACTCCTTCGTACAACCTTGTAAGCGAAAAAGAAGTTGCAGTGTGCCTGTACAAAGAACTAGCGTAAGTTCAGTTACCCGCTTCTCAGAATTTTAGTTAGCAACTTATTGCAAAATTGTTCAATTACGTTGCTTGGCTTAATTTAGTTTGCTACTGATTACATAATGGCACAGCTTGTAAATCATATTGTAGACTGCGCATATCTATGTGTTTGATACTTACTGTTAAGAATTACCTGTTTGCCTTAACTTAAATATCTACTTGTTTGTTTAACTGCTTTGCTGCTGCAACAGCGGGTTACAATGATGTTAATAACTACTTTTCAGCATCCAATTGAAACTCTTTAATTCCTTGTTTGTTTAACTGGTTTGCTGTTATAACTCCCAGTTGAGATGTTTTGCTAACTTCAACTTTTCTGAATCCAATCGGAACTTTAATGGCAAAACAGGTTAGCCCAAGATCAAAGAGTGAGGTCCCCATGGACGTTGCATCATCCCATAGCAGTGGCACCGGCC